>NC_064629.1:630049744-630277244 GCF_023864275.1 Schistocerca cancellata
CTATCTGTCCGACCTCTGTTTTGCCTCTACAGGCAGTAACTGTACTGAGTTCAGAGATGAACAGCGTTTGCAACGTTCATTTTAGGATACCACCCACCCACAAGTGCACACTCCTGTAGAACATCTTCAGCCACATGAATGGGGTAGCATTGTGAGCCGGCGGTAAGCTGGATATGTATCGACGGCATGCTGCGAATGTTGAGCACAATGTGTTGATAGTGTGTCGTTGGTTTCAAAAGTGGTCTCAACATGGACGCACTGTGCGAGCAGCGGTGCCTGACCCAACATCATCCAGAGACGAAATCCGAATGCATGTTGCACTCGTTATGTCAGGAAGGACCATTAGGAACTGTCTGCAGCAGGATTAAGACCACACGTGCCTCTAGCTAGACTACCACCGACACCGCGACACCGCCAAACATGGCTACTCTGGTATCGTGAAAGAGTTGACTGGAGAGTGGAATGGTGCTCTGTTGTCTTCAGGTTCTGTCTTCGTGTGAAAGATGGAAGTACACGTATGTAGCGTAGACATGGTGAGCTGCCTATTCCAGCGTACACTCGCCCACAAAATACGGTCTCATCCCAGGTTTCATGGTGTGAGAGAAAAGTTACAACTCGCGGCCACATTTCGTTCCTACAGGATAAAGTTAGCACTGCCCGCTGCATTGCATAGGCTGTTATCCCGGTGCCACTGCCATTTCTCCGACAGGAAGGTGATGGGCTTTTTCAGCAGGAAATTGCACGTCTACACACGACTACTGCGGCACAACATGCTCTTCGTGGTGTACAACTATTGACCCGACCAGCAAGAGCATCCTATCTCTCACAAATTGAACGTGTATGGGACCTGATAAAGCGGGAACCTCCTCGTTCTCCAGTGTCTGCAAGAGCTGTTGTCGAAATGCAACAAAATGCGCAAGACGCTTAGGGAAATCTGTCACAGGATGCCAGTCAGCACCTTTATGATCGTTTGCATGCGAGAATATACGCCTCCTTTGCAACCAGAGAGGGGGGGGGGGGGATTACACTGTGTGCTGATGCGACTGTTTAGGCGCCCTCTACTATGACATGAAGTCTGGTGAAATCTATTCGCGGATATTCACAACAGGTGGATATTCCCAGAACCAGCATTCAACGAATCTTGAAGGAAGTCTGTACCATTGGGTCTATAAGATACGACTGACACGAGAACTGAAGTCAAATGACCACGAAAAGCGCCGAGAATTGGTACATTGGGTGTTTGTGAAACAAGGAGCAGAAGAAATTTCATGAAGAAATTAATGTTAGCTGATGAGGCGCTCTTTCTGATGAATGCCTTCTTCAAAAAACAAAATTGCAGGGTTTGGGCACAGAAAACCCTCGAGTAATTGTGGAGAAACTATTACATCCATGACGGGTGACTGTGTAATGTGGGATTTGGGCTGAGGGTGTGTTTCGACCGTACTTCTTCGAAAATGGCGCCAGGAACGTATTGACAGCGGTGACGGACGCAACCGCAATGTGTTACGAGAGTTTTTAAGGTCTGACGTGAATTGTGAGTGCTGAAGAGATTTGTTTCCACTCCATGACGCAGTCTGTCACACATTCATTGCAACAATGGACTTGTTACGAGAGAGGTTCCCTGGCCGGATGATTTCTCTCAACGGTGTTGTGAATTTACATCCCTGCTCAAGGCCCAGGAAAGTAAAATTAGACAGCTTTGCATTTAAGCACGGAGCTACCGGCGATCATTATTCCCGTCAGCCATTCACGAATGTAGTATGACAGCGAGAAATTATTGTGATACGCTATGTACCTTCGTTCCACACGATTCGGTGGCTTGCGAAGTACAGAGATAAGTATAAAATAAGAAGGAATGTGAAGGACTATACCAAGCTAAATCGAGAGGCTGATGACATTCAAAGCAGACTGCTTCCTACTGCTAATGCGATTCTGATTGTATGCTGACGCGATGAGCGTAATGTAAAGATCGTGCGCTCTGAACGGAAGTGGCGTAGAGCAATAAAGAAGCATACAAAAACTTTGTGTTGTTCTAAGGTTTCACACTAAACACATACAGTGATTCAATGGGAGTGAACAGAGTGTGCCTTCATACTATACTCCAGTCACGTCTTCTCTACTTTTTATGCGGAGATTAGTATTAAAACAAACAGATCATAGGTATTTTGGTTGGCTTAGTATATTTCTACCACGCCTGATACCGAAGTCATCTCCACCCAATACAGGAATAACACCATTAAAACGCGAGAATTTTGGAGAACCGTGTCAAAGTCTAACAAATTTTAAGAGCTTGTGGGATGTTAAACTTCTGTTCAAGACTACGAGAAGCGTGAAAGACGCCGGAAGGCACCTAGGCTGAAAAAGATACTATCTTAGCTGAAAAAAAGAACAGAAGTTCAAATTACACCATGCTACAGAATTCGCTGACACGAAACAGATCATTGAACCCTTACCTTTCTAATATCATTCATCAGTGAAGTTGCCGGAAGCGAACCCTGATCTGTCAGTGTATCGGTGGTAGGAACTAACGACACGATAGGCAAGACTTGCGCAAGAGTTGAAAGGACGCACAAAGGAAAACTTTGCAAGTACTCTACATTAGAAGCCACAGCTGCTGCGGATTTTGCCAGCAAAATCAGTGTGTATCCTCACATGGAACACAAAGAAAATCAAAACATTATACCTCATAATACAGTTTCAACACCTTAAAGGAAAATCAGCGTATTGCATCAACAAGCATAAAAGATATGGTCCGAAGTGCTTCATACTAGGCAACAGTGCTCTTTTCTATCCCTTCATAAGACGACATTCGCAAACACCACTTGCATGAGGAAAGTGGGTAGTCCCGAAGCAGTTTTTTTCTGTTAGACTGATTTACAGTATTTAGTGACGCACATTGTGTGGAATGCTGCCGTTGTAAACCAAATATTGTAGTTGCTGACCATCGAAACGTCATGTCGGACGACCGCTTAGCGATATCCCAAATCAACGAAACTATTTTTTTTTTCGGTTTTATAAACAAGATATAGTGATTCTGGAAGATAATTCGCTCTTGAATCCAAATTTAATTTCAGAATTTCTGTACCGGCCTCACTTTATTTTTACGTAATACTGCCTTTTGTAAATGTTTGTGGCAACCCACGAGTATGTATTATATATATCTCGAAAAATGCCACGATCTTTCAATATTACTTCCAAGTGCAGACAGCATAAAAATCTGCCAGTACACCAAAAACCAAAGAAATGGGGAAAGTAAGAGCAAAAAAATTAATAAACATACCTAAAGATATTTTCCTTTCTGGTTTCCTGCGATACTTCGTCTCAGGACCATCACTTATTAAGGGCTAATATTAGTCACACAACATCGGGTACTCCATTTGCCTTGATACGCTTTTCCATTTCAGAAATAACCTTGTGGAACCGTTTTCCGTGTTCGTCACTAGCGGAGTCAGTGTTATCCGGGAAGAAGTCGAAAAGATGAGTCAAGAAATGTCTAGGTGATATGCCACTTCCCGTAAGATCATAAAATCACAGCGATTCATGATCAATATCACGATATTTCTCTCCCCTAAAAATTTCTTTAAGATACTTGTCAAAGACGGCAGTACCATTCATTCAGTATCCCTGAGCAAATCAATTCCCCAATGTGCGATCCCAAAGGAATTTATTCCTTTATCTTTGCTTTGTTGATGCTTTGAAACTGCTCTCGAAAATTCATGAATCCACGTGAAGTTTCGTCCATAGATTTCACAAATTTTTTGACGAGACACAATTTAGTGTGTATTGGAGGTATATACAATATTTTTGGGGTCAACATGAGAAGTGTTTGCCACAGTCTTCTCTCTAGGCAGTAGTTCATTCTAAGCAGGCCATTTTTACCATCATAGTGGATTTTGCTCTCACTGATATCCCACCCGTAGAGAAATCAGCAGTGTTTTCTGTACCCAATATGCATACCAAGAAGAACTGCAGTTATATTGAGATCTCTGCATTGTATTTCTCATCCTAAATAAGTGTGAGCAGCAGTTTAAAGTGCTCATAAACTCCTTCAGGTAAATTGCATGAGTAATCGAAACAGAAGGATATTTGTTCCCTGTGTGCAATGTGGACAAGAACTGCTTTCAGAATGTCTGTGCTGCAATTTATGAACAAGCGCCACTAATTTACACTGGAATCATGTCCAAGAATATCCATAACGGACAAGATGTCTTCTTATTTATCTTTTTCCTGGTCTTTATCGTGGATCCTCATGGGGTCGAAATATTAATTTATGGATTTGGCAATGTTAGCTGTTGACAGCGGCCTAATGTGCTTCAATCGCCACCCCTTTCTCGTCCCCATACCCCAACCCCGAAAATGGAAGTTGTAAGTATGGGGACTATGCCGATTGAGGCACAATTCAAGGCCATAAATATCATAATTAACCGAGATCACAAACAACATGACACGATCTAAGTTTGTCAACAGCCCAATTACCTCACGACTGTCCGAGGACATATGACACCACAAACTATCTTGTAACAACACGTTAAAGCTCTGTAGCCTGAATTTTGAGTGTTTAACCTCCAGCATGTGCAAATATCTAAATTTTCATAGATTTTAATCGAAATTTCGCAACGTTTAATGTAGACAACAGCGCGAATTACTCCAAGCTTCACAGCCCCCACAACCTAGGTCCAAGCGCCCAGGCCCCTGCCACCCAGGTTCCTGCCCTAAGTTCAGTCCTGCTGCCCCAGGCCCACAGTCATTCATACCCTGCATATGTAAATATCGTAATTTAATATAATAAAACAGCATAACTGTCTCAATTTGACAACAACATCTACTAGCACAAAAAATATCGTAAATGTTACAATAAATCAGCGTAAAGCTCTCAGTTTCACGACGTCGTTCAAGCTACACAGCCATATATACATAGTTTAATTTAATTTTCTTGTGATTTCACATCAACGCTTAAGCTCAGGGGCTATGAGGTCACCTATGACATTGTACCGATGCGGACAGCTATACAAACCCTAAAGTGAGACCTTATTACCAGTTCATTTCAAAATGCTGCTCATTAATATTATGAACATTGAAAGGGTCCTGTAGCCACCTTTCATTAGTCCGGTAGCCCATTTTCATTACCATTTCTCTTTCTTTTCCTTGTTTCTCTTTTCACTTTACTCTCATAGTGGCGTGATTGAATGAATGTGGTTGTGTGTCACGTTGCTAGACGGTGGCGTAGTCTGCGATAGTCATACAGATTCAGCAGCAGTTGTACAGAATAGCCAACTCTCGTAGTGGTCAAGTAGGCAAAGAGGTTTGCGCTACTTGTGAGAAATCCACCTGCGTTAGGTTGGTGGCGGAAATGGCATCTTTGGGCTTTCCGGTCCACGCGGAGCATGGAGGAGGCTGGAGAAGCGGGAGGCAGTCGGCCGCCGGTACGGGAAGCGTCCACAGCTGTGCTCCAGTCGAAGAAGGGTGAGTTAGACTGACCGCGTGGCGCACTGTTACTTGGCGAGGGGAGAGCTGTTAGCTTTTGGTCTCGCTTTTCAAATCTGGAAGATTGCTTTGCCTTGTCCAGCAAGGAATGCAAAACTTTGGCAGATTTTTCTTTTAGCAAATTTCTGTAGCAGACTTGGATCCGCCGGAAGTGCGCCACACAAAGTTGTCGATAAGAAGTGAGCACTCGCTTCTGTATGAATGTCTGTTTTCCTTCAGCTGTGCCTGCATAAGCTTTCACCTTTCTAAATATTTAGAGCTTTGCCTTCTCGTAAATGTTCCTTGCTTTGTGTGTCTTTCGTCCGTGGGGAGCCAACCACGTGGTAGAACATTATAGTTGTTGGGCTACCGACATCACTAACTGTCCGATCGCATGTTTGTTTTAGATAATGTTAACATTATTGTGTGATGTGCTATTGTTGGAATTTGGGCACTATACCTAGAAATTGTGTCTCCACAAACCACGTGTTATCAGGAATCGTGTACATGCCTCACATCCTTATCTTAGGAATAAATGATTTTATCTACAATTTTCTCTTGTGTTCCGAGATTACGTTTTTGCACCTAAGCCACTCACCTCGTAGCTTTCCCGTTAGCACATCCAATGCGTTTCCTTATGCACAGGTCCAGTGATTAATCTCCCCTTGTATTTTATAACAAATGCTTTAGATTAAGTCTTATTTTCAGGTGTGTTGCTGGGAGCTGATCTTCAGCACAGTGTTCTTGCATGTGCTATTTTATTTTAAATGTTTGATTGTCGTGAACAGTGCACGGGGAACACTATTAATTACATCGTATCCCATATGAGCGACATCACAACGTATGCATTTTTGTGAGTTTTTGGTCTGTGATCAAATTAATTTATTTTCCGACTCGACCAAACCTTCGATTAGTTGTATGGTTAGAATCGGTGGCGACCCTAATCTTCTCACGTTAACTTCCCGAGCAATAAGTATTTACATTCCCAATAATAACGTAATAACCCGTAGAAACAGGTAAGTTACAACATGCTGACAGCATGTGATTCCAAACGTGTAAACGTTGGCTTAGCATTAGATAATGACTGCGAGGTAAGGGTGGAAACTGAAAATGTTCATCGTAGTATGGACATGCAGTTTACCGAGATGGAGTGTGGTCAACTATGCAGCTACGTATATGAAGTACATCGATAGGTTGATGGCAAAAGAGTGCGATCCATCTGATCCTCCTCCAGACATGAACATCTTTAGCAAGAAGGCATGCTTCATCGACATGTATGGAGCTCCTACACTGAAGTTATCATCATCAGAGGACCCTTTACAGTGTTTGAGTTTACGTTATTCAAGTGCAGATAATCTGTGTTGATTATCCAGTGCATTATGGATTGCAACAGACAAGCTCAGTAACAGATATAAAGTACTTGTTAAATAGATTTGTCACACTATGCCCATCGGTTACTAATGTGTCATCTACCCTTAATGCTATTTGCTCCTGTTCCTTTCTGATTCTACCAGTCTTCTCTTTCAGTATCCCATATTGTTTTTATATTGTTCCCTGACATTGCTATCTTCTTCTCGAAGTGCATTTGTTTAGATGTCTGAATTACTTTTTTAAAAATATTTTACAGTATTCCTTGTATTTAGCTAAATCATCAGCATTGTAGCTATTCCTGGTCGACAAATACATTTTTCCTTTTTGACTTACAGGAAATCTTTATTCCTTGTGTAATCCGTGGTTTTATTATAGACTTCTGTTTAATTTGAGTAACTTTTAGAGGAAGACAGTTTTCAAACATGGTACTGACATTGTTCATGAATGTGTTATATTTTTTATTCACGTCATGAGCACTATAAACATCTTTTCAGTTCATATCTTTGAGCAGTTTTCTAAAACACTCAATTTTTGGTTGATTGACTACTCTCCTGTACTCAAATTTAGCAGTCTTGATAATCTGCTTTGAATTTACATCTAAAACAAGGATCTGCATGTCATGATCTAATAGTCCATTTATTATAGGTTTTCTGATACGATTTTGTTCCTTTGATTTGTCTATAAAAATGTTATCAATGGTTGTCCTTCAGGATTTAGTGATCCTAGTTGGAAAATTTACAGTGTGAGTTAGATTGAAAGACAACATTACTAACTGCAGTAAATGTTTACTGGAAGATTGCATTATAAAATCTGTATTAAAGTCACCAGCAATTAAAATTTCTTTGTTTCTTCCTGTTAAATAACCCAAAAGAGCTTCTAGATGATTTATGAATAGATTATAATTTCCTGCAGGTGCTCGGTAAATAGTTACTATTATATAGGATCTGTTATGAAACTCTTCTTCTGTTGCACATGCTTCTAGATGCTGCTCGAAACAGAATTTATTAATGTCAATGTTCTTGAATTTATGGCAGTTTTTAATAAATGTGGCAACTCCTCCTCGATCCATATCTACTCTGCAGAAGTAGGAAGCTAGCTTAAATCCTGAAATGTCTAACATATCTATACCGTAAAGAAGGAGATTTCATCCACATACGCTAATGCGGATATTTTTAGACGTGCTTCGAGGCGTCTTTGTGACCCCGAGTTTTCTTTATAGGGTGTGAATATTTGTTTTACCTTTGGTATGGTTATTTGTAGCAAACCACATCATTAGAATTTTCTCTTGGTGAAGTGAAGCCCTAAACTATACAATGACTACCTCAAGATACAGTTAATTTCCAAGCTTTGCCAGGAACAACGATGGACAACACAATGGATATTGTTCAGCAGGGGTGAATACACTCTCAAAAGAAAGAGGTGGAGATCTCAACACAGGAGCCATCAAGCTCCCCTAGCACTCGAAATTATCGGCAAAGTGAGGTTAGTCTAGAATTATGGAATTTAAACACCTTCGTCGAGGAATCTAACCAAGTATAATCTGCTCCCAATGTTTCAAATGTAACCGATCCCTTTGCAAATGTAACTACTGCAACCGAATATTATAAGCGTTCCTCCTACGGAGTTGTAAGTACTCAGAGGTCGACTAACTTCTACAAATGTACAAACAGTGGTCCATATGTAGATTCATGAAAAGTTTGTGTAAAAACACAGGCCATCTCTATCCTATAGCTTTAGGGAAAATCTGACACCTTCCGTTGTCAGAATTCAGGAATGTTGTAATTAACATATTTTGGTTAAAATGGCTCTGAGCGCTATGGGACTTAACATCTGTGGTCATCAGTCCCCTACAACTTAGAACTACTTAAACCTAACTAACCTAAGGACATCACACACATCCATGCCCGAGGCAGGATTCGAACCTGCGACCGTAGCGGCACGCGGTTCCAGACTGAAGCTCCCAGAACCGCACGTCCACACCGGCCGACTAACATATTTTCTGCCTGAAAAACCAAAGTGCAGATTTAATTAAAAATCCAGTAAAGGGCTATTTCATGGTAAACAGAGAGTTATTAATATGTAAAAATATAGAAGATTACGTATGTTCTTTCGTTGTCCAGAAAAAGGGAGTAAACTTAATACAGAACTTGAAGAAACGGAGGTTTTGGAATTCATGCAAACCGTATTCCCTGTTATAGGTGTTACTGAGCAATATATAAGGGATGGTAAAGAACAAATTATCAAATTGCAGACCTGCTTGCTAACCTTCGATTCACAGACTTTACTGGACATTGTGTCTATTCTTAGAACTAGCTGTCCCACAGCTTCTTATGTACCAGCTGTCAGGCATTGCTTTAATTGTCTTCGATATAGGCACATCAGCAAACGATGTCGGTTCCAGATGAGATCCATCACATGTTGTGGGTCTCATTCTGTAGAATCCTGTGACTCATCTATTGCTACTTATGTTACTTATGCTACGTATGCTAAGTTTAATAACACTGATTTCGTGAATGCGCTGAACATTACTTGTATGCCAACCTATGCGTCCACCACTGAGGCCATTGCTATGCAAACAAACTACAGCGCTCCACATTTCCAAAAAACATAACTACTACCGTCGCTGCTCCCCACAAGCATACAGAGTCTACAGCACGGAAATAGGGACGGAACTCAATATACGAATATGCCTCTGCAGACAAACACCGCTCACCGACCTTACACGTGGCTAGGGGAAGTAAGCAAACGCTAATCGGACATGGCTGGTCTCGGTAGTGAAACCTGCTGTACCCCTCACAACTTACAGTCACATCTGTAACTCAGAATCCCTAAATGGTGGGTGCCGACACGATAGCAACTCCACAAGTACCAAATTAACGACAACTTTTAGTTCACACTCAACTGATCTATAAATTAGTAAATGTCACTGGTACTGTCATTAAGAATATGCAACAAAACAGTCTTATGAACGATGAAGACGTAAGTCATATTTAATTCTCTTCCAGACTAAATTATGAAGCCTATAAAAGTATTGTGGTGGATAGCAAGAATAACTAAATCCAACAGAGGAAGCATACAACGAGAAATATTCATAAGTCAGCCTGATATAGTCCTGTTATAAGAAACATTGCTCAAGTACCAAAAGACCGTTTACATTAAAATTGTTTCGTAATAATGGAGGACTTTCTCGTTGGGAAAGGTGCCATTACTATTTTTATAAAAAAAAAATTCGCTGTTACGTACAAACTATCTGCGTAATGTAAGAAACAGCAAAATTGAATTGGTCGTTGTGTAAATAAAATCTGCTCTCGGAAATATTACAGTTGTCTCAGTCTGTAAAGTAACTCACTACAGCACCATAAAACATGATTGGAAACACCTAATAAACCAGCTTTGGCCTGTCTCTATAATGGGTGGTGACCTCTTGTACCGTGGGAGGGAAACATGAGTGACAGGAATGGCAGTGCATTAATGAATGTTGCTTAAGGCGTTAGTAGGGCATCAGTGAGACTACTGAGCAGAAAATCGCTGATGTCAACAACAGCATTCCTGAAATCTCTGATATCATCATCAGCATTCCCAGAATTGTCTTTCCCATCCCCATTTCCTGGGATTCCCTCTGCTTCTGACAGATGTATTGCCAGCCAGCTATGGCAGTATCCCTTAACCTGCACACACCAGTATACGGCATTTCTCACTGTCACACTTCTTGCTAACAGAAACACAGCTGCTCCCTCTGTCAAATGTGAATTGTGAAATCAGTACCATTTTACAGCACACACAAACCACCAAGAATACTTAAAAACTTGAAATATGTAACCTCTATGGAACTGCATAATTTACTATAGGAAAAGGTTTAACCACTCAAGCATACACCAATGTGATACATACACTCGCTGCTAACTTAAAACAAGCACTATATTTAGAATAAAAGATTGCAACCAAAATCTATATATTTACAGCTATTGTTATCAGTTCAACTAGTCATGAGAGAGCTCTCAGATGGTGAAAATGTAAAAGCATGCAGTGGTAAGACAAATGCCTTCTAAGTGTTAGTACTGTTGGTGAAAAAAAGTTGTTGATAATGTATAATATGCTCAAATACTAATTTCTTCTTCTTTCTCTGCACAGACGAGGCACCAAAATCAAAGCAGTGGCAGAGACCTAATGTGGAAACAATATTATGTAGCTATATGTACAGATTAAACAAATATGGTATTAAACATGTCATTGTGAGTATGAAGTTGAATCTAAATTCTATAGTGGCATTTGGAAACCCACAATTTAGTGATCCCAAAGCAATGTTATTCCTGGATCATTGGATTCCTCTATGTGGTGCTTCACTGCAGATTTCTGTTTTGTTCCATAGAAATGTACACTCTCCCTGAGTGATACTGGGTGAATGTACAATCTCTACGGGCAACTACTCACAAACAGTTAAAATATTTAACGACAGTGCACACATCTATAGGGACACACTTTTAAAAATCTAATGCATGCTGGCTACACAATACAGTGTGATCTAGACTGTCGCCTAAGCACGCAACTGTATGTCTACCAGTTCTATCAAATTGTGGGGTAATCTGTTGGAGATGGCACATGAAACTTGTTGACTATCAGAAGAAACCCTCTTTCAATTCCACAATTCATGTTGTGCATCAATACAGGTGGAAATGTATGAAGCCACTGTGCAGGATATAGGAACAGAACTGCGGTCATACTTAAATATTTTCCTAGACTCTGCCATATGTGATAACTTATAACTTAAAAATGTCTAAGAGCTACGTGAGTGTTATTTATTTCTCTATAAAACTCCTTATATATACTCATAAATAAACAGTCATCACCATAACTGAGATGATGAAACAATCTCATCACGAGGGTCTTGTAGTAAGTGACTGGTCCTGCAATTGCACCATAAACCAAGAGAAGAAGAGGAATGGTTCACTACTCCCTGACAATAAACAAGAATCATTGTCAGGCCATCTGATTGTGGGTAGACTAATCTTGTTCTGACACAATTAACAATATATATATATATACTCAATGGTTCAAATGGCTCTGAGCACTATGGGACTTAACATCTGAGGTCATCAGTCCCCAGGAACCTAGAACTACTTAAACCTAACTAACATAAGGATATATCATACACATCCATGCCCGAGGCAGAATTGGAACCTGCGACCGTAGCAGTCGCGCGGTTCAAGACTGAAGCGCCTAGAACCGCTCGGCCACACCGGCCGGCCAATGTCAATGCATTTGGCAATACGTGTAACGACATTCCTCTCAACAACGAGTAGTTCGCCTTCCCCTTTCAAGCTAAACGAGTTTCGTTCTTTGTAGTTTTTTCGTTTGATGCTTCTTATTTCTTATGCTTCTTATATATATAGGGTGGTCCATTGATAGTGACCGTTAAGGTCGCAGGTTCCAATTCTGCCTCGGGCATGGATGTGTATGATATCCTTAGGTTAGTTAGGTTTAAGTAGTCTAAGTTCTAGGGGACTGATGACCTCAGATGTTAAGTCTCATAGTGCTCAGAGCCATTTGAACCATTGAGGCTGACAGACGTCATTTTGAGCATTTACTGCTCTTCTAAAGTTGTGAGCCATATGTTTGTGACTATTACAGCGCCATCTATCACAAAGCGAAAAAAGTGGTCCAACTAAAACATTCATATTTCTTTAGGTACTATACGAATATGTAACAAAAAGGGGGGTTCCTATTTAAAAAAACGCAGTTGATATCCGTTTGACCTATGGCAGCGCCATCTAGCGGGCCAACCATAGCGCCATCCGGTTTCCCCCCCCTTCTAGCTAGACAAGTTTCGTTCTTTATAGTTCTTTCGTTAGACGCTTATTTCGTGAGATATTTGGGCAGGTCACGTTCAATGGACCATTTTATATATATATATATATATATATATATATATATATATATATATATGTGTGTGTGTGTGTGTGTGTGTGTGTGTGTGTGTGTGTATTTGTTTGTGTTTGTGTGTATCCAAATATCAATCATTATGGCGAAATTTTGCATGAAAATTATGGAGTAAACTACGAGACATCCAGGGAAAGAGAGATGTTCCACCATATGAGAAAGTGAAACCAAACGGTTTATTAACATTTGACAAGCTCGTAGTGGAAACTAGGACCTGATATGCAAATATCTAATTTTGGCCAGCATATGAAAGCCAGTGTTCCTTATTTGAGCCAGACACATTCAAGGCTTACAAAGCAACTGGTAAGGGGAAATGCGAACCTTATTACTTCATTCAAACAAGACAATGCAACTTTAAAACATATTTATGAAGTGTATGTTGGACTTCAAGATGTTCAATAAATTTGTTAGCACATGCACTGATTGCTGAAATCACATGCAGTATGGCTTGCTGGTTATTGATAAAATGAGGAACCTGAATGACAGTCGATATAAACAAAACTTCGCTGATTTCGTGCTTAAAAGGTTCTGTATGAATATGCAACTGTATCAGTGTACTGAAACTATGGAAAAATTTGCGTGTTTGTCATACACCCATTCTGAGGGTGTGAAGCACAAGTAATTATTTGTCGATAGAAAAACTGAGGCAATCTACGAAAAATTAATGGAATTGGAAAGTCTTATCGAGTCAGTAGAGAGAAAAGGTGAGATTAGGACTGAAAGAATTGATGAAGGTAATGCAATACGAATTGATACACTTAGTTTTAGCAGGACAATAGATACAGAAGTTGCATCCCATCACCATCAGTACTTCCAGAGTAGATATAAATGTATGCCATCACAAAATAGGTTTAGTATACTACAAAGTGTCGACGGCAAAGCATAAAGTTATAAAAGTGTAGGCGCTTCAGTCCGGAACCGCGCTGCTGCTACGGTCGCTGGTTCGAATCCTGCCTCGGGCATGGATCTGTATGACATCCTTAGGTTAGTTAGGTTTAAGCAGTTCTACGTCTAGGGGACCGATGACCTCAGATGTTAAGTGTCATAGTACTTAGAGCCATTTGAACCATTTGAACCATGAAAGTGTAGAAGGCTATTTGGCAAAAATTGCAATTGTTAAAATTGGGACAGCTACAATAACAGTCTCTCAGAGAAATGGTTAAAACAGTAACAGGAAGGCGTAAACGTAGGCTTCCCCGGCCGTTGCCACAGTCAATAGTTTATTGACAGTAACAGGAAGTTTGAAAAGGCTCTCACAGTCCATGGATGGAGGCAGACAAATAGAAGAAGACGCGGAAGAAGAATAATAAGAAGAAGAAGAGGAAGAAGGGGGCTACGCTATTACCAATTACATTAGCCATTACAGTGATACTGAGTTAGAACACAACTGCAGTCATAATAAAATATATAGGCTAGGTCAGCGCCTTTCTGGGTAACGAACCTCCGAATTCACAATTGATTGATTGTTGCTGTGTCATACAGTTAACACACCTATTTTATGTACGTACGACTTACTCTTCATGAAACCTCAACTTGACGCTGTGTATCCTGAGACTCTGAAAGAAGATAAAACCTTACTCGATACTGTGCAATTAGCACACACATGCCGTGATATTAACGGTTTTAACACATGATGGGAGCAATGTTGTGGTTATTGATTCTAAATACACACTCACACTAAGTACAATGATTACAGTGAACCCACATTTACGTTGTCCATACCGTTAACACGAAAGTTGAGCAAGCTATTTAGATTCGGGGCATTGTGTGCGTGTGTATGCTTGTATTGTAAAAGCATGCATCTGTAATTGTGAATGTGATTTGACAGCGTAGCGATACACCCTTTGCGCCACCGGATTCCTAGGAATACAGAGCTCAAAATAGCATCTGACATGTTGAGGTGGAGAGACAGAACAACGACAAGAAATACTTTGATGTTAACATGATTAGCGTAATATCATGAGATTCCTGTAAGCTATATGAAGGACAGAGTTACATGGTATCAAAGAGGTGGATGAGTCGATTAGATTTCTGTGTTCGAATACGTTTTACCAAATGTTTCTTGGCTTACAGTTTTAATTTATTTCATTTGTAAACAATGTGAAATTAACACAGCGAAAAGATTACGTTTGGTATTATAATATTTTGCGTCCTCGAAATAGCAAAGCAAATGGTACCTTTACCCTTAATACCTCATTCAAGTGCTTTCGACTTTAATGAATATCTGCAGTAAAGGCATGTAGGTTCATTTTGCGAGGTAACTCACCTACTAATTTTGTTTTTACTGCATTTCGTTTGTGTGCTTAAAGAATATGTCTAACTGAAGCCTGATCCTGATTACATTTTACTTCAGCCGAGCAGTCTAAGGCGCTGTAGTCATGGACTGTGCGGCTGATCCCGGCGGAGGTTCGAGTCCTCCCTCGGGCATGGGTGTGTGTGTTTGTCCTTAGGATACTTTAGGTTAAGTAGTGTGTAAGCTTAGGGACTGATGACCTTAGCAGTTAAGTCCCATATGATTTCACACACATTTGAACATTTTACTTCACTTCCTGACAAGACAGTAATTGGAGCTTCGACGTCAAAAAAAAAAAAAAAAAAAATTGAAAACTTGCCACCTCTCAACACATCATAACCCAGAGATCTCTGAATAGCTTTATCCAGACTGCTAACACTGAGTATTTGCACTTTGCTGCGACTAAGGCTAGTTCTGCGAAACACTGAATGGAGATTTCTCTAAGACTAATGAACTGCAATCCAAATCCTTTGTCATGAAAAAATCCAGCCTTTATAACTCTGTGATTCCTATCCCAATTTAGATGTCCAGCCAAAGATACAGAAATATCTTGTGGTATGCCAATTGATCAGAATCATAATGCCAACTGTGGTCTTCAATTTCAATAATGTTGTACAGTCAGTACCGGAGCTAGCAATAAACCATGCTAATCCGATCAAGGCCACCTATTACGCATTCGATAGTTTGGCAACATACTGAAATGTTTGTGTTTGTCGTCACTGTAGAAAATCAACATAAATTGTTGTTGATATATGTCTGCATTAATTACTTCTCGATATCAGCATTTCCGACTGACATTTTTCTGCAACTCCGTAGGTAATACGGAAGGAAAGAGATAAATGCTAAATTCGAGGCATCCAATACATCCATTCTTCTAGATCGCAGATTCACGTACATAATGACTGTAAATGTGGGGTACAAAATAAGTTATTACGAATTATTATTATTATTTCGAGTATTACGCTGAATAATGTACTAACAATGAATTCAGTTCACTAACAGATTCACAGTCATCAACTGCTAATTATTTGGACTCCATAACAAATAGCCCTAAGAAAGCAAATGTTTTCCTATGATTTTGTTTATGAACTTCGTTCTGGCTGTACCCAGCTTGATTAGAGCTAGAGAAATCAGAATGAAACTTAACCCTTGTGATATTTTCCGACTTGTTCAGTTCAGTGCCCGGCAGTTACAAATTTCTGAAAACTGGACAATGTAGACTGAGCTGTTCTGACCCATTCAAGGAACAGGGTTGCTATACAAGCGCATTCTTTATGCTACTAATGTAATTGACTCCTCGGAATACGCTATAAAATGCTTGACAACTCTTTTATTCTCCACTTGGGCCCTGAATTGTCTTGATAAATGTACTAAGTATTCCCTTATCACATCACTGAAATATTCGAAATAATTCTCACTAAAGATGTGACTTGGACAATGATTGGACAGCGATGAAGTGGTGAAGGAAATGGCCGTGGTCTTTCGAAAGAAACTATCCCATAATTCACCTTAACGTATTTAGAGAAATCACGAAAATCCTAAATCTGGAAGGGCGGGTGGGGATTTCACTTTCTCCTCATGAATGCACATCTGATGCTTTAACTACTATGTTACCTCGCTCGGTATTATCTTCTAGATGGATTGCCAATAAAGTTGTAACACAAGGAAGGATAGCAAGTAATGAAATTTTACTTTATGTTTGTATACAGTTTAATGAGAAGAATACGTGATTAAATTTGTAGATCATTTGGTGGCGTACAGCGTGTGAAATTTAGTACACAGAGTTGCCACCTTTGGCAGCAATAACAGCCGTAGCCCAGTTGGGCATGTAGATGAACTGAGCTTGGATGGCAGATAGGGATACGTCATTCCATGCTGCTTCAGCCCTATGCCACAATTCAACAACCGTAATAGCTGGCGAGTTATGGCGTGTCAATCTCTCGTAACCGGTAGAAGACGATATAGGAGAACTTTCTGGTAAGGGCAAGAGTCGAACATCTGTCGAAATAGAGCAAGGCAACATGGGTAGTATTTGGACTTACGTTATCTTGTTGGCAGGTAATGTGACAGACACCTCGAAGATAGGGCAAAGCCACTGACCGTAATACGTCGGAAATTTAACGGCCTCTGTCCAAATTACCGGCTACGCAAGTCAGAGGTGATCGCGGTGTGTACCCGGTGGCACACGATACCACTACACCAGGTGCTCGGCCCGTATGGCGACGATGAAATCAAGCTTGCAACATCTGTTGTCTTCAGCACCTCCACGCACGGATAAGACCATCATGATGGTATGCGCAGAACCGAGATTCGTCTGAAAAGACGACTCGGTGCCCCTCCTGAGTCCAGTTTTGTTCTGTGCTTCTCTCTCTGCTGCCCCCTCTAGAAAAGCTACAACGCTGTTGACGTGCTGACAGTCCGTGCTGCTCCAGAAGTCGTCACTCTGTACATGTGAGTGCTTCTTTCCTGCCAGACAACTCCATTTCCCCATTTCCTGACTCAAGGTACGTCACTCGGGCGTTCGATCCCCCATGGGGGAACGAGTGGTACGTATGTCTTCGTGGGCGCTAGTTGCGCGGGGCAGCTAATATATGGCATTGCGTATGGCATCCAGCGATTCCATATTAGCACGAGGGTCGTGGGATCCGACTAACGAGAGTGCTAGTATCGCGGAACGATAAACTGCAGTCTCAACAGACCACGTTCCTACAACTGTCGAATTCTAACACGAGTTAAATTATCTCCTCACGAACAATCAAGATTCAAATGCGATTTCTGAATGAGAAACGCACTGCGTAATGTTTCCGTATACAGGGTGAGGCAACTGAGACAGGTCACCATAAATATATCCAGAATGAATAGATGTATCGCGGTGTTGTTTTCGCTAAGTTATAGCGGAAAATATAACGAATTTCCAGACTTTCAGTAATGATATTTACCTTTAGAGTCGCCGAGTTACGACACTGGCATTGCTTTTTTTGTAAAGGAACTATATTCGTTTCTGTGGTATTTGAAAGGAGCTTCTAAGGGAACTTCAGCAAAATAGCATATATGGGACTTGATCAAATAGTATCGAGATAACAATAGTATCAGGAGGAGTTCCACAAACGTCAGTCCTATTATACCAAATGTAAGCAAACAAGTAAATCGGATACGGTTCGTGTGTTCACTATCACGGCTGTCATATCAAGTGCTCAAAAATTTCTCCTTGAGCTTTGCTAAACCGTTTGGAGTAATTCTGGAGAAGCAGTACTGCATGTTGAATTTCATCTGAAGTTGGGCAGCAACAGCCCGTATCATAAGGCATTTCATGCTTTTGGGAGTCGTCGGTGTTTCCTAATAAACCTCAAGTTTTAATTTTTGCCTCAGATAGAAGTATAGACATGTTAAGTTTGGTGAGTGTGCAGACCATTTCCGTTCCCTGAACGACAGATCTAGTGCTCTCCAAATGTTCTCTTAAGAGTGTCTCTTAAAACGTTTGGAATAGGGAGTGACAACCGTCATGTCATGGTACTACACCGATTACCTTATGACCAGCGGGATGTCTTCCAATGACTACGGCAGCAGCATATTTGATGAACACAGGGTAACTGAGTGAATTTAGATTCCCATCAATAGAACAGGGACCAATGATGTGGGTCTTGAAAAACACTCACCAGAAGTTGATGGACGAAGAGCGTTATTTTTATCCAGTTCTTTGAGTCACTGTGGATTTTCATCTGACGGTTAGTGATTATTGCGAAGATTGACATTTTCATGGTTTGCAAACGATACTACTACTTCTTTATACAAAATCCTGCATAGATATGTCGCATCACTTTTACTTTTCGTAGATAACATTTTACCGGATCTTGGTATCCACGGTACAATTGTGAAATGGTCGCACGGGAAAATCCCCGTTGCATCGCTGCCTCTGAGATGCTGTGTCCCATCGCTCATGCGCCGACCATAACACCAGGTTCAAACCCACATAAATCTTGATAACCTGACATTGTAGCAGCAGTAATCGATCTAACAACTGCGCCAGACATTTTTTGTCTTATATAGGCGTTGCCGACCGCAGCGCCGTATTCTGCCTGTTTACATATATCTGTATTTCAATACTCATGCCTATATCAGTTTCTTTGGCGCTTCCGTGTAGAATTCTCATACACCTGTAGAAGTGAGACGAAAACCACAGTTTCCTGGGACATAACAAGCTTTTCGTGTCACCTATAAGATTTAGTTCTTGTGCCATGAAATGCTTCGAAACCGACCAACTCATTTACGTTAAAATCATAATTTTAGATTCTTGCCACCCCCCCCCCCCCCCTTTCCACTGGTAATAAGAGTTCTCTCGGACGCAAATATCTTCCTGGAATTGCAGAGCATTGTGGATGATAAAACAAGTTAAATGACTGAAAAGACAACATTCAATAAAAATAAGAAGTACTCAAATACATACAATTTTAGAGCTATTATACTATGTCGTCAGGGCAATGGAGGCTCGCCTGCACCCTTGCTCTGGATTTACATATGATATTTCACAGCTATTTTTACGATAAGTTTCTCTGAGAGAATTGACGTACATTATATCACTAGACTCCAATTTCTACAAGATACCGTTAAAAAGTACAGTGTTCTGATGTTAAAAGTCTTTATTTTTCAGTGTTTTGGTAGATAAGTTAGGAATATTAATAATACACCAGAGCGTACTTGATGAAATTCTAGTGCCGATATGTGTAACTCTGTGTGAAATATATATGCAGGCTATTTGCAGTTATGAAACCTGCTGTGTTTCTTTTTTTTTTTTTCCAAGAGCTCATCTACGATGCACAAGTAGTTGTCAAGGACAAACGACTTTCATTTGCATTAAAACTTATCTTTGATCTCCGCAAAACTTTTCATGTCTTTGAGCAGATTATCAATGACATTGATAGCTGTGTACAACACTCCTTTCTGTGCCTGTGTGAGATTCACTTTGAGAACTAATTTTTAGCTGTATTTAGTATTCCTTCACAAGTCTACTTTATACTCACCGACTTTGTAGTAGCCATCATAAAATCACGATTTAATAGCTAAATTATGTTACTAATTTACTTTCACTTTTTTGTGTTTCACTCGTCTCTTCTTGTCTCTGAGTTAGTGTATAACATATGCAATTATTTTAATCTAAATTTATGAAACATGCATGTTCTACTTTAACGTTTATGTGGGACTTAATAGTACAAAAATTAATTTTCACTGATGTAGCAAACGAGTTTTCTAAACTCAACAGAATATTGTTCAGCTACAGAAATATATGTGTACATCTGTAAGACAAAACTGTCTGCGTTTGAAATAAAATAGCCATTTCAGTGATATGAAGGATATGTCAGATCGTATCCACTTTATTACATTTCCCCCGAACTCTTAAGTGTGTATGCGCTGCAGAATGTAAACAGTAAAAGTATCAAGCGATTCCTATAAAGCAGCGTTTGAGTGACGTTTATGGGTAGCAAGGGAGGATAGTTTTAGGAAACAATAGTGCAGCCTGGTGAAATGTTCGCCGTTGAACGGTTCACAGCTGACGAGGCTGCTCTTATTTTCTGTTTTTTCTCCTTTTCGTTGTTTCTTTATTTTTTGACCTCTTTCCTCTATATATTTTTATACGTAGTGTAACCAGTCTGTAAGGAGAAATTTTATTTTGTGTTAAGGCTATCGGGAAAATATGTAACTGTTAGCAAACAACTCGAATTTTAACTCCAGCATATGTCTTTAAAGCAAGTTCTATACAAACACAGGCCAAAGTCACTGGAGTCTGTATTATTTTTAATTAATTTGAGTAACTGTGTTTACGATAGCCAGAATATCATAGCGATGGGTACATGAATATCTTTATAATTTGTATCTCTTTTAGTAAAACGTAAAACAGAGAGATCTTGACGTCTGACCTGGTCGCGTAAGTTCATTAATATTATTTTTTTAGTGAATATAGTTTATCTAGAATAGCACTCCTTGTAATTATAGAAGTTACTCAAACCAGATAAGAGTATAATTTCTAACTTTATTTTTTCAGGTCTGAATGTACTGCATTAATTCAACTCATCACACGATGTTCATAATTGCAGAAAGAAATATAATTAATGTTTGTGAAAGTTCACAAGTCTACAAGAAGTATCAACGAAGTGACCAAACACATCATTTACCTGGAAAAAAGGACAAGCAGAATATAGGATACAAGCTACGACGGCATATAGACTTACATTAACGCGGTTCATTCTTTCCAGTGATTTGTGCAAAACCTGTAAATTGAGAGAGCGCTTTGGAATATTACCATAAAAGTAATCACGCGCAAGTAGTGTAATGAGTATTTACGAATCGTAGGTATCGCGCAACCACATTCGTAGTTTTGCTGACCTCTCATACAGCAGAGGTCACTATCACCGTAGAGAGAAGGGACTGCCATTACAGTTGCTGAATAGCAGTTATTCCTTCGCCCTGTGAACTAATTTCTTGAGAGTGTGGTGGCCCATTAATGGAGCTGGTACCTCAAGCGCAACTGTTTGCTGCCAGCCGCCTTGGGACTATCTGTACTATACACTTTCCGTCTTGGTGGACACTTGCGTGAAGTGGCAAACGGCATAATCTCGAAATTGCTGCTGTGCTTGCGGAACGCTGTTTCCCCTTACTTACCCACTCACGTAACCCGTCCCCTCGGCGTACTGCACATTCCCCCGCCCTTCCTCTCCCCCACGCGCACACCACCACTCACTCTTTCTCCCCCACCCATCTCCCTCTCTACACGTCTCTCTTCCCTTATTTGGGTATCTACGATACACACAAAGCCACAACCCACCACAGTAGTACAGTATATATCTCTACTAGCTCTGCAGATGATGATGAGACTGAAAAAAAATGATGAAATAAAAGAAATTATCCATTACGTTAACTGCGACGCAAATTTTATTATGGTTAGCGTTCGAAATTCAGTAGAAAGAACAGGAAGGGAAGGAAAAATTGCAGGAGAACGTGGACTTGAAGAACAGAACGGGACAGAAATGCTCCTGGTAGAACGTGGAACAATGTACAATTTAATCATTGCTAGCACTTGGTTTGAGACTCATCAGATAAGGTTGTACAGGTGTAAGACATGTAGAGACATCGAAAAGTTTCATAAGTATAGGAAACACATTTGAAACTGTTACACTTTACCAGGAGCCAATTGTGGAGATTCTATAATTTACTAGTCATGAAATTAAAGAAAATAAATTGCAGAAAGCTGAGAAGTTAAGGAGATAAGACTTGCACAAGTTGGTTGATGACAGTTTCAAATGGAAGGGAGGAAGATTAGGGTTTAACGTTCCGTCGACATCGAGGTCATTAGAGACAGAGCACAAGTTCGAAAGAGGTGGGTAAGGCAATTGGCCGTGCGCTTTCAAAGGAACCATCCTGGCATTTTCCCGGAGCGTTTTAAGTAAACCAAGGAAAACCTAAGTAAGAATGGTCGGACGCAGATTTGAACCGTTGTCCTCTCGCAAGCGGATTCATTGTGCTAACTACTGCGTGACCTCGCTCCGTTTTTCAAATGGACAATTAGGTAACGACTGACTGAAATAATCGACGTAACTGCAACAGAAGATGATTGGGGTGAAGTCAGAGAATAAATGGTGAAGACAGAAGGGGAGTGACTACTTGAAACGAGAAGGCCCAATAGGAATCCTTGGCTAACGTACGAGGTGTAGAAAAAAGGGCAACACTTGATCACCGAGAATGTTGAAATAATAACGTACTGTTTCATTTTGACGGCAACATGAAAGACATGGCCAGGTCATGATACGTAAAACGCCACAAATATCACAGAATCACCTCCAGCCTGAACCACACCCTTCAAACATACTGTTTCAATTTTTTTTCTAAAAGTGGGCAACTGTAAATTATAATTATAAGAGTGTTGTTTGTCAGCATTACTTTTTACACAAATGCTTCGATGTGTGGTTCTGTGCAAAAACTAAATGTTGTTATAGGTTTTAATTTGTGACTATTTTTGACATATAAGTCAACTCATCCGTTACTGAAACTGCAATAGGAATCTGCTAATTCATAATCTTTAACACTTAATATTTCCGTAGTTCCATTTTTAAACGATACTCAGACAGCAATTAGTTTTGCACTCCCAAATAGATTCGAGCAAACAGCAAAAAATCTTTACTCTTGAAGACCGAAATTTTGGTGTATTATACAAACTCCCCTTTTTAATTCCCTTTATTTACGGTATTTTACAATGCTCGGAAGTTGTATTCTTTTCATAGTTTTTAGTATTGCCTTTCTGACTCAAGAGTGTATATGTGTATGTATTGTTAATGCCCCAGTAGACAAACTGCATAAAGCTGTTAAGCACCACACAGTAGCTGTTCTGTAACTTATCCGTTAATTGGCGCTACGTGGAGGCAAGTGGCACAGAGTACACTGGAACACTATATAAATACTGGTTGTTAGCGTTTAAAAGGCCTAAACAGTGTTGCACAGGGTCTAACACACGATCCATTCTGTAGATGAATATTACACCTTCCAGATGGATGATATCGTGTTCGTTAGCCGAGAAGGGCATTAAAGTTTCTGTAGTTGCATGACAGAGCACTTCATAAAATCGATAATGTGATTACCGATTATTTCGTGCACTCCCGGGCTTGTGCTTTGACATATAAATTTATTATATATATTTACGCTACAATTGGAGCCCATCAACATTGAACAGGCAGTTATAACTGTCTCATCGTTATCCATAATCACATTGCTGTTTCTCTGGCAGTCTCTTCCATTCAGCAGTCGTAATTTCATATTAGATACTCACGCATCTTGTTTTTATTAAAATCCCAATAAAATCTTACATTATGCACAAATCTAAAAAGGAATAGTGGTCTACTCGAAGCTGCTGCAATATTCGAAGCAGCTCTTCTATTAAGACATCCATTTCAACGTTGGCTAATTCCACTGTATACATTATAGTCACAGGATTTCTATATTTTGTCGAAAGGGTTTTCAGTGCTTCCTTGCCGATTTTTTCCAATATTCCTTTTGCTGTCACGCTGTCTTTCCGAATTAAGAGAAATGGCAGTTTTGTCTTGACACTGTGTCTCGCAGTGACGAACTTGGAGAATTTACTTCATAGATAATAGTAAAATGGTCCACATATCTCTTTCTTTAACATTACAGACCATCCCTTCCCTAACTGATCGTGACAGTCCACTTGATCACAGTTTCTAACTGTTGTTGTTGTGGTCTTCGGTCTAGAGGCTTGTTTGGTGCAGCTCTCAATGCTACACTATCCTGTGCAAGCTTCTTAATCTCCAAGTACCTACTGCAACCTACATCGTTCTGAATCTGCGTAATGTATTAATCTCTTGGTCTTCCTCTACGACTTTTACCCTCCACGCTGCCCTTCAGTACCAAACTGGTAACACCTTGATGCCTCAGAACATGTCCTACCAACCAATCCCTTCTCCTAGTCAAGTTGTGTCACAAATTCCTCTTCTCCCCATTTCTATTCAGTACCTCCTCATTATTTACGTGATCTACCCATGAAACCTTCGGCATTCTTCGGTAGCACCACATTTCGAAAGCTTCTATTCTCTTCTTGTCTAAGCTATTTATCGTCCATGTTTCACTTCAATACATGGCTACACGCAATACAAATACTTTCAGAAAAGACTTCTTGACACTTAAATATATACTTCATGTTAACAAATTTCTCATCTTTAGAAACGCTTTCCTTGCCATTGCCAGTTTACATTTTATACCCTCACTACTTCGATCATCATCATTTACTTCGCTCCCCAAATAGCAAAACTGATCTACTACTTTAAGTGTCTCATTTCCTAACCTAATTCCCTCAGCATCACCTGATTTAATTCGACTACATTTGCTTATCCTCATTTTTCTTTTGTTGATGTTCATCTTATATCCTCGTTTCAAGACACTGTCCATTCCGTTCAGCTGCTCTTCCAGCTCCTTTGCTGTCTCCGACAGAATTACAGTGTCATTGGCAAACCTCAAAGCTTTTATTTCTTCTCCATGGATTTTAATTCCTACTCCAAATTTTTATTTTGTTTGCTTTACTGCTTGCTCAATATATAGACTGAATAACATCGGGGAGAGGCTACAACCCTCTCACTCCCTTCCCAACTACTGCTTCCCCCCCATGGCCCTCGACTCTTATAAGTGCCGTCTGGTTTCTGTAATAACTGTAAATACGCTTTCGCTCCCTGTATTTGACCCCTGCCACTTTCAGAATTTGAAAGAGAGTATTCTAGTCAAAAGCTTTCTCTAAATCTACAAGTGCTGGGAACGTAGGTTTGCCTTTCCTTAATCTATCTTCTAAGGTAAGTCGTAGGTTCAGTATTGCCTCACGTGTTCCAACATTTCTACGTAATCCAAACTTTCTCCCCGAGGTCGGCTTCTACCAGTTTTTCCATTCGCCTGTAAAGAATTCGCGTTATTATTTTGCAGCCGTGGCTTATTAAACTGATAGTTTGGTAATTTTCGCATCTGCCAAAACCTTCTTTCTTTGGGATTGGAATTATTATATTCTTCTTGACGTCAGAGAGTATATCGCCTGTCTCATACATCTTGCTCACCTGATGGTAGAGTTTCGTTATGGCTGGCTCTCCCAAGGCTATCAGTAGTTCTAATGGAATGTTGTCTACTCCCTGGGTAATTTTTAACTACCATAATGCTATCGTAAAACGTTTCTGCATTGGGGGATGCACATTTAAATTCTTCTTGCTAAGGAGCGTTCCATTTTAGGTGCCAGTGTCAGTAACAAGATTGCTCAGGTTCTTCAGCAAAAACCACATACCAAAGCGTCTCTAAAGCTGAGGATGTTCAGCACTCTGGAGAAATCAATGTTGGCACTTCCCGCTGTGACAGAAGCCTGATCAGATGTGGCTTCTTTTTATTTGTTATTTATTTTTTATTCATCCAAGTATGATCTCACAATGACATAGGGTTGTTCAAAGTAATACAGTGCCAATCAGTGTTCCAAAATATAGCTCACAGCGTGTATTACATGCATCAATAGGATGGGACAGGTAACCAACGGGTATAGGGCAAAGCGTCTCTAAGGCTGAGGATGTTCAGCACTCTGGAGAAATCAATGTTGGCACTTCCCGCTGTGACAGAAGCCTGATCAGATGTGGCTTCATTTTATTTGTTATTTATTTTTTATTCATCCAAGTATGATCTCACAATGACATAGGGTTGTTCAAGGTAATACAATGCCAATTATTGTTCCAAAATATAGCACACAGCGTGAATTACATGCATCAGTAGGATAGGACAGGTAGCCAACGGGTATAGGACAAAGCGTCTCTAAAGCTGAGGATGTTCAGCACTCTGGAGAAATCAATGTTGGCACTTCCCGCTGTGACAGAAGCCTGATCAGATGTGGCTTCTTTTTATTTGTTATTTATTTTTTATTCATCCAAGTATGATCTCACAATGACATAGGGTTGTTCAAGGTAATACAATGCCAATCATAGTTGCAAAATATAGCACACAGCGTGCATTACATGCATCAGTAGGATAGGACAGGTAGCCAACGGGTATATGACAAAGCGTCTCTAAAGCTGAGGATGTTCAGCACTCTGGAGAAATCAATGTTGACACTTCCCGCTGTGACAGAAGCCTGATCAGATGTGGCTTCTTTTTATTTGTTATTTAATTTTTATTCATCCAAGTATGATCTCACAATGACATAGGGTTGTTCAAAGTAATACAGTGCCAATCAGTGTTCCAAAATATAGCTCACAGCGTGTATTACATGCATCAATAGGATGGGACAGGTAACCAACGGGTATAGGGCAAAGCGTCTCTAAGGCTGAGGATGTTCAGCACTCTGGAGAAATCAATGTTGGCACTTCCCGCTGTGACAGAAGCCTGATCAGATGTGGCTTCATTTTATTTGTTATTTATTTTTTATTCATCCAAGTATGATCTCACAATGACATATGGTTGTTCAAGGTAATACAATGCCAATTATTGTTCCAAAATATAGCACACAGCGTGAATTACATGCATCAGTAGGATAGGACAGGTAGCCAACGGGTATAGGACAAAGCGTCTCTAAAGCTGAGGATGTTCAGCACTCTGGTGAAGTCAATGTTGACACTTCCCGCTGTGACAGAAGCCTGATCAGATGTGGCTTCTTTTTATTTGTTATTTCTTTTATTCATCCAAGTATGATCTCACAATGACATAGGGTTGTTCAAGGTAATACAATGCCAATCGTTGTTCCAAAATATAGCACACCCCGTGCATTACATGCATCAATAGGATAGGACAGGTATCCAACGGGTATAGGGCAGTTGTCCTGCCGTGGCCTTGATTCAGGAACCATCCAGGCATTTGCCTTAGCGATACAGGAATACTACAAAAAATTCAAATCAGGATGGATAGACAGAGCAGCTCCATCCTCCCAAATATGAGACCAGTGTTCTAACAGTTACTTTGCCTCATTCGGTAATTCTCTAATGAATAATGTTTTTTCATTTAGACACAAATTGTTTCATGTAGGTTGCAATATAAAACGTAGTTATACTCTTCACTGCCGACCACACTAAGATACCGACCAATGACTTCTGGACTGCCTCTTGACTCAATTCTGTTCTTGTCACGGCGTCTTGTCACGTCACGGTTCGCTCGGCTTCCCTGTCGGAGGTTCGAGGCCTCCCTCGGACATGGGTGTGTGCGTTGTCCTTAACGTAAGTTAGTTCAAGTTAGACTAAGTAGTGAGTAAGCCTAGGGACCCCTTAACACAAATTTCCAAATTCATTTCTTCACATTCAGCTTAGCGCTATTGTCGACCTGAAAAACTAAGCCAACGGACATTAATATCATGCATTATACACTTGGACACATAATTCTTGTGAATGCAGTAAACATAGTCAAGTACTGAAATGTGACAAGATTCTGCATTTATCCCCTTCCATTACTATCTACTACTCTGGGTTCTGTAAGTAATCTTTAATTATGTAATTTACGTTATTTGTGGAGAACATTTTAGCTGTCTTTTTAAACAAATGAAGACCTAACATTTTCAACATACGAAGAACCAAACGTAATGTTTTGAGATATGAAAAAAATTGTATGTCATACAAAATTAGCATGCGCGTTTTTATAGCATCAAACTTTTTTTTATCATCTAGGAAAGATAAACAATACCACACGTCCAGAGAAAAATTGCATTGATTTGTTTAGAAAAATAAAACTAAAAACTTGAGAGCAGAATGTGTCTTACACATTACCTTATTCAGACTAAATGGGCAAGTCCAACAGAGCTGTTATGCTATAATGGTTGATAACACCTAACGAAATATACGTGTCTTTAAGACACGTAAACAATACAAAACAAAAATCATCAGTTTGCAGTATCATTACGCAAATCAGTGAAGCCTGACGATGGTGAAGTGGTATAAAGGGTACCGTAGGAGTCAAGTCGTTTTTTCAGCAGACAGTCGTGGAATATTTTACACCACTGATAGATATGTTTGAATGAAATCGTCAACCGTTACCCCTTTCTTTAAGATGTTCACACTTTCCCACTGTTCAGTGTCACTGAATGTCCTATTGATGTGCACTATTACAGGTGAGGTGATTTTAATTTGTGAAGCATAATTGGCGTGTAGTGTTGTTGTGTTGATGACTTTGTCAGCAGCAGTCTGGAAGTCAGTGATCCTTTTCCTCCATTCTGAAAGTGTTGAGTGGTTAACAAGGCCGTGCTGAAGTAATTACTTCTTGTAAACCATCAGGTACATAATACTTAACGCATCCTCTCGAAACCTGGAGAGCAAGCTACACCGCGATGCAGAGCGCCTCTCTTGCAGAGTCTGCCACTTGAGTTTGCTAATCATCTCAGTAACGCTAACACGGTTACCAAATAACCCTGTGACGAAACGCACTGCTCTTCTTTGGATCGTCTCTATCTCCTCTGTCAACCCGACCTGGTACGGATCCCACACTGATGAGCAATACTTAAGTATAGGCCGAACGAGTGTTTTGCAAGCCATCTCCTTTGTTGATGGTCTACATTTTCTAAGGACTCTCCCAATGAATCTCAACCTGGCACCCGCCTTACCAACAACTAATTTTATATGATCATTCCACTTCAAATTGTTCCGTACGCATACTCCCAAATATTTTACAGAAGTAACTGCTACCAGTGTTTGTTCCGCTATCATATAAACATACAATAAAGGATCCTTCTTTCTATGTATTCGCAATACGTTACATTTGTCTATGTTAAGGGTCAGTTGCCACTCCCTGCACTAAGTGCCTATCCGCTGCAGATCTTCCTGCATTTCGCTGCTATTTTCTAATGCTGCAGCTTCTCTGTATACTACAGCATCATCCGCGAAAAACCGCATGGAACTTCCGACACTATCTACTAGGTCATTTATGTATATTGTGAAAAACAATGGTCCCGTAACACTCCCCTGTGGCAGGCCAGAGGTTACTTTAACGTCTGTAGACGTCTCTCCATTGAGAACAGCATGCTGTGTTCTGTTTGCTAAAAACTCTTCAATCCATCCACACAGCTGGTCTGATATTCCGTAGGCTCTTACTTTGTTTATCAGGCGACAGTGCGGAGCTGTATCGAACGCCTTCCGGAAGTCAAGGAAAATGGCATCTACCTGGGAGCCTGTATCTAATATTTTTTGGGTCTCATGAACAAATAAAGCGAGTTGGGTCTCACACGATCGCTGTTTCCGGAATCAATGTTGATTCCTACACAGTAGATTCTGGGTTTCCAGAAATGACATGATACGCGAGCAAAAAACATGTTCTAAAATTCTACAACAGATCGACGTCAGAGATATAGGTCTATAGTTTTGCGCATCTGCTCGACGACCCTTCTTGAAGACTGGGACTACCTGTGCTCTTTTCCAATCATTTGGAACCTTCCGTTCCTCTAGAGACTTGCGGTACACGGCTGTTAGAAAGGGGGCAAGTTCTTTCGCGTACTCTGTGTAGAATCGAACTGGTATTCCGTCAGGCCCAGTGGACTTTCCTCTGTTGAGTGATTTCAGTTGCTTTTCTATTCCTTGGACACTTATTTCGATGTCAGCCATTTTTTCGTTTGTGCGAGGATTTAGAGATGGAAGTGCAGTGCGGTCTTCCTCTGTGAAACATCTTTGGAAAAAGGTGTTTAGTATTTCAGCTTTACGCGTGTTATCCTCTGTTTCAATGCCATCATCGTCCCAGAGTGTCTGGATATGCTGTTTCGATCCACTTACTGATTTAACGTAAGACCAGAACTTCCTAGGGTTTTCTGTCAAGTAGGTACATAGAATTTTACTTTCGAATTCACTGAACGCTTCACGCATAGCCCTCCTTACGCTAACTTTGACATCGTTTAGCTTCTGTTTGTCTGAGAGGTTTTGGCTGCGTTTAAACTTGCAGTGAAGATCTCTTTGCTTTCGCAGTAGTTTCCTAACTTTGTTGTTGAACCACGGTGGGTTTTTCCCGTCCCTCACAGTTTTACTCGGCACGTACCTGTCTAAAACGCATTTTGCGATTGCCTTGAACTTTTTCCATAAACATTCAACATTGTCAGTGTCGGAACAGAAATTTTCCTTTTGATCTGTTAGGTACCCTGAAATCTGCCTCCTATTACTCTTGCTAAACAGATAAACTTTCCTCCATTTTTTTTATATTCCTATTTACTTCCATACTCAGGGATGCTGCAACGGCCTTATGATCACTGATTCCCTGTTCTGCGCTTACAGAGTCGAAAAGTTCGGGTCTGTTTGTTATCAGTAGGTCTCCACGAGTCGGTTCTCTGTTTAATTGCTCGAGGTAATTTTCGGATTGTGCACTCAGTATAATGTCACTCGAAGTCTGTCCCTACCACCCGTCCTAAACATCTGAGTGTCCCAGTCTATAACTGGTAAATTGAAATCTCCACCTAAGACTATAACATGCTGAGGAAATTTATGTGAAATGTATTCCAGATTTTCTCTCAGTTGTTCTGCCACTAATGCTGCTGAGTTGGGAGGTGGGTAAAAGGAGCCAATTATTAACCTAGCTCGGTTGTTGAGTATAGCCTCCACCCATAATAATTCACAGGAACTATCCACTTCTATTTCACTACAGGATAAATTACTACTAACAGCGACAAACACCCCACCACCGGTTGCATGCAATCTATCCTTTCTAAATACTGTCTGTGCCTTTGTAAAAATTTCGACAGAATTTATGTCTGGCTTTAGCCAGCTTTCCATACCTATAACGATTTCAGCTTCGGTGCTTTCTATCAACGCTTGAAGTTCCGGTACTTTACCAACGCAGCTTCGACAGTCTACAATTACAATACCTATTGCTACTTGCTCCCCGCATGTCCTGACTTTGTCCCGCACCTTTTGAGGCTGTAGCCCTTTCTGTACTTGCCCGAGACCATCTAACCTAAAAAACCGCCCAGTCCACGCCACAAAGCCCCTGCTACCCGTGTAGCCGACTGCTGGGTGTAGTGGACTCCTGATCTATCCAGCAGAACCCGAAACCCCACCACCCTATGGCGGAAGTCGAGGAATCTGCAGCCCACACAGTCGCAGAACCGTCTCAGCCTCTGATTCAGACCCTCCACTCGGCTCTGTACCAGAGGTCTGCAGTCAGTCCTGTCGACGATGCTGCAGATGGTGAGCTCTACTTTCATCCCGCTAGCGAGACTGGCAGTCTTCACCAAATCAGATAGCCGCCGGAAGCCAGAGAGGATTTCCTCCGATCCATAGCGACACACATCATTGGTGCTGACATGAGTGACTACCTGCAGATGGTTGCTACCTGTACCATTCATGGCATCCGGAAGGACGAAGGACCCTTTCCACATCTGGAATGACTCCCCCTCCCCCCGGTATGCATACGGAGTTCACATTGGTTTTCTTCCCCTGCTTTGCAGCCATATCCCTAAGGGATATGACGTTGGAGCTCCCAGCTACCAGTAAGCCCACCTTCTGCGACCGCCCAGATCTTGCAGACTGAGGGGCAACCTCTGAAACAGGACAAGCAGCCATGTCTGGCAGAAGATCAGTATCAGCCGGAGACAGAGCCTGAAACCAGTTCGTCAGACAAACTGGAGAGGCCTTCCATTCAGCCCTCTGGAATGTCTTTCGCCCCCTGCCACACCTCGAGACATCCTCCCACTCTACCATGGGTGAGGGGTCAGCCACAATGTGGGCAGTATCCCGGGCAGCCACAGTCGGGGGATGCGTGGGACGAGCTGGCCGTCCCCGACAAACCCCCATCCGCCCCCCCCCCCCCCCCCAGTGATGCCCATTGGCAACAGCCTCAAGCTGTGTGACCGAAGCCAACACTGCCTGAAGCTGGGAGCGAAGGGATGTCAACTCAGCCCGCATCCGAACACAGCAGTCGCAGTCCCTATCAATGCTAAATACTGTTATGCAAAGAACATCTGAACTAATCTACAGAGAGCACAAACAATTCGACATAAAATTTAAACAGTTATTAAAATACAAGATTGCCTAGTAAATGCAGTAATGCTGCTACTTGCGCACTGCTGACACACTGCTCTGTGGCAGAAGGAGACTACGCGATTTTACACTATTCAGGTACTAAAACGCGATGCTACAACTCTCAAATACTATAATACGCCAGAAATTTATGAATTAAACAATGCAAGTACGAAAAACACGCAAAGAAATTAAGAATTAAACTATGTAACAAATAAGTGAGCTAAAAGTATACGACTCGCTGCTGGCAGCTGCTTATCCAACGGCGGCAGGGATAATGTTTTGTGCCTTCGACCCCAGAAAATATTCCCATAGCTCATAATTGAGTGTACGTAGCCATAGTATGTCACTGCAAGACAATGTTTGTTACAAACTGATGCTAATATCATAAGAGCATAGCTTGTTGGTGATATTCTTTTTGCCAGCATCTTAGTATGTTCACTCCATGTTAGATGACAATAAATTATCCCTAAGAGCTTCGTGTTTGGTACACAATCTATAGATTTATCATTGATGGTAAAGGTGATAAAGTAACCTCTGGCGTGCCACAGGGGAGTTATGCTTAAGTGTATACTATTCGTTCTCTTTGTGTTCAATGTTAATTTATTACACACTGTCCAGCAGTAAACATCCTTGATGGTTTCGTTTGCATTCCCTAACAGGAGTTCCGATATTTTACTGGTGACTATGATATTGCTCTTATCGACAAAGAGCAGTAGGTGTTATAGCACTTAGCAGCCCCATCAGTCAAACAAATCAGTAACAGCTTGCAGTATACGTGCTTGAGCATTGTCCTGCAAAATGATGGTCAGGTCCTGCAGAAAGTATAATCACTTCTGTCTCTAAGCTGGTCACAGGTTGTGTTCCAAAAATGAACGGCGTAGAGACAGAAGTGATGACACTTTCTGCAGGAGCTGACCATCATTTTGCAGAACGATGCTCAAGCACATACAGTGCCAGCTGTTACTGATTTGTTTGACTGATGGGGCTGCTAAGTGGTATACAATCTACTGCACTCCCCTGCCTTAAGCCCTCGGGAGTTCAACTTGATTTCTAAACTGAAGGAAACACTTCACGGCATTCGCTTCAGAACTGCTACAAATTCGTCGGGCAGTAGACCGCGCGCTCGAACTGTCAACACAACTTGCACCACTAAGAGTATCCTACGACTTCCACATCGCTGGCAACGGGTTATAGGCAATCCTGGTGATTGCTTTGAAGGTCAGCAAAACTTTGAAACACTTATCTATTTTGTACGAGCTGTAAATAAGTAGTTGCCGCTATTAAAGTTCCAACCCTCGTATCAATGAACGCCTTCACACCAGAGACTGGAACCTCATGTATGCCTGCTGATTTCTCATTTATTAGCTGTTGTACTATCTTCCTAACATCAAGCTCTGTTGTGGGAAACAACGTCATTGTGCTTATTGTGTAATTCATTGTCGGTGCTACATATGTTTTAGGAAGATTTTGCTGAAGCCTCTCCTCAGTAAGACAGAAATAATCATTTAGAAAATTTATTAATTCCTGAGGACTTTCTATTATCCTATCCTCATCTTTGATTTGTTTGTTATTATTCTCGTGTCTATCTTTTCCACTTTCCTGTTTCACAACATCCCACATCACTTTGCTCTTATTTTCTGCAGTATATATTAATCCGTCACTGAATGATTTTATTGCTGCAAGCAGTACCATCCTGCAAATTTTTATATCTGTAATAATTCTCAAAGAATTGTGGATTCGTGCCGCTCTTTTTCAAGGATATGAGAAATTTAAGGCACTGTGAGGACTGTCTAATTCCTGTAGTTATCCATATATTTTTCTTAACTGATACAGCAGAAATGGCTACTTTTGGAAATCTTGCCTCAAAAATTAACTTAAACGAAGTGAAAAATTTAGAGAACGTATCATTTGGACTGCTCTCCATAAACACTGAATCTCATGTTTGATTTGGTATTGCCCTAGAAAAGTATGTATATTATGATCTGAGAAAATACTTTTGTAGGCCTGCTGTTTTGCAGGTTTCAAACGATCTGGTAATAGAGGGAGACCAGCATCTTGTAAGATAAGTTCTCACTGGTCAGTATTCATAAGAAATATTATTCAGCCAACCAAAACTACACGGTGCCAAAAAACACAGAACGCAGGGTTTTCCTTGTTGGAAGCAGTCTGCAGTTAGTTACTTCTAGGGCAGGTTCTTTCTTGGACAGACTTCACTTCTAGACAACTTATCTAGGCTCTTCTGGGACTAGTGGTTCTCATCCATTTGAGCTGAGCTTAGATGCAGAAAGTGAGCAGTTGTTGGTACCGGAACAACAACTGATTCTGCAGCCATGTCAGCGACCACTTGCAGATTATGAGTATGATGAGATATCAGCCACAACAGCGAGGTGAACTGTAGGGAAAGGCAAAACATTTTTAACGGCGTTGAGTCGTTTCAATCTTCTTTCTGATGAGTTTTTTCCAGTTAGACGTTCAACATGCTTTCAACTCCGGCGGTAGATGCATAGATATACCTTTCTGTAGTATTTTCTATCTTTATGCTCTAAGCTTTGGCTATCACGGTACGACTTCTGTGAAGATAACTATTTTGTCTAGATAAATGTTCACTTGAAACACATTCCAGATCACTTATTCAGGTACCCTAAGGCTTTAGCTCATTGTTTTCAATAACTGTCGAACCATTTCTTCCAATTTAATTACACACATGTAATAAACTCAGTTCATTGAGATAGTTGTTTTATTTCATAGTGAGATGAATTCCTTTATCACAGTTTTGATGGATGATGACTTACTTTATATTAAATATACAGGACCAAATTAAGATATTTAATTAAAGATTCCAATTAAGGTACTCATCCACACGTCACGTAAGACAGTGTAACCTTAGAAATTCCTTGGCAATTATCACTGAGAAAACCACAGACTGCATGGGTATCCTGGCGGAAAAAAATATGTTACAGATAGATGCTGCCTCTATATCTCGAGCCTTAAGTATTGCACATCATATGACCGTTAACTTGAAATTTCCTACGTGGTTCGGCATACCTGTGAGTGACATCGGCTGCCTTGTTTCTCTGCCCGCTTTACACCTATGTTGCTGCATCATTGATTACAACGTGTGGTACTAGCATGCCAGGATGAGGTGTTGCCTTACTATCTGTCATTAACAGAACATAGGTTCAAACGTGTGTGCTGGTTGCCTGACTTCTGACAACTGCCGACTGATGTTCGACATAAGACTTCCAACTCATGACATATGACGCCTGAAGTCTGACATCTGACGCCAACGCCTGTCTCCTAATACATGACACCGAATGTCCGTCACAGGACGACCATACGAGAAACTGACACACGTGCACACATGATAGTGCAATTGAGCTTGGAGTTTACAATTAGACTGCAAGTACAAGCAAATTTAGAAGGAGTGAGAGGAAGATCACGTGACAAGAAGCACCGCAATCTTTGATCTTTAGAGTGTAAAAGCAGGCTTCTGTTTGATTGGAAAGGATTAACATGTCTTCCTCCAATGTGCTTAACATCCCATAGCTATAGGGAGCAAAAAGAGACCAATCGATGAATTTGATTTGTAGTTATTACTGGAGGACATGGACAATATTGTTACTATTTCTGGTAGTATAAATTACACCAAACATGATACGATTCTTAGTAGGGAGAATGTAAGTGTGCTTACACCCCTTACAAAACCGCTTTGCGATAACATTATGGTTGTTAAAAATCTGTGATCAAGTGGACTGTGAGGAGCAATTAGAGAAGGGGAGGTCTGAAATGTTAAAGAAGGAGATGTGCAAATCGTTTAATTATTACCTTCGTAGGTAATTCTCTAAGTTCGTCACTGTTAGAGATGGTCTCAAGGCGAAGCTACCTTTTCCGCTACACGGGAATGACAGCGTGACAGCAAGAGGAATACTGGTAAAAAATCGGAAAGGAAGTACTGGATGCCATTTCGGGTAAATATAAACATCCTGTGGCTACACCAATTAGCCGACATTAAAATGGATGTTCTAATGGAAGAGCTACCTCGAATATCACATCAGCTTAATATAGGCGACTAATATCTTTTGGGTTTGGACAAAACGCAATATTTAGCCGGAATTTTTAACAATGTGGATACGTGAGACTTCCAAATCAGACTACAACGTTTGCATGGAAGGAGACTGCCAGAGAAACAACAATGTGATTGTGGACAACGATAAGACAGTTCGAATAGACTGCGTAAGGTAGATGATCTCCAACTGTAAAGATATGTAATAAATTTGTATGTAAAATCACAAGTCTGGGAGTAGACAAAGTTATTGGTAGTCACCTTATACATTTTATAATGTGTCCGGAGACACGACTATGATAACCTTATTACAACTTTCTCGGTTATGGAGCATTTTATTACCAGGCTAGAGGCTACAGAGTACAACAACAGAATGGATCGTGAGTTTTACTCTGTGCAAGACTGTTTAAGAATATGAGACTCTAATAAACATTATTTACAATGTGCTCTACAGTATTCTATGCCAAACACGTCCACGTGGTGTCAGGTAACCAATAACTTACAGAACAGCTGCTGTGTAGTGGTTAATAAGGTTCTGCTGTTTGTCTACTGGGGTAACAAGACAACCCGAAAATTGATTGGTGTACAGATAATCCTTCCTGACCCAAAAGACAGAAAAAAGCTTATAAATTATTCTCTGTTGGCATACAGTTATAATTATCTACTTATAAACCACTCCAACAAAGTCAACATAAATATTACACAGAAGCGTTATATTAAAGCAGGGGAAACATTTCTGTCAATCCAAGACATTATCCTCTACGATACCGTCAGATACAGATATCGCCGAATTAGGACTAGTACCCACAAACAATATCATCCCACAAATCCTAAGCAAAAGAGTAAACGTAGCGCACAGACATAAACCATTTCCCATTGTAGAAATGAGGCCTTTAAATGCAGATACTGTACTGTGTTTACAGAACAGTAAACTGGAAAAGAAAGCGATCGAAGCCAAAAAAGTAAAAATGGAGTATATGGCGAAGACAAATGGCAGAAAAAGAAATAGCTATTCAGATGTGCAGGCGGGGCTTACATATCGCTTTGAACACTGTATATGGCGAAATCTGGCTACGACTGGGGATTATAACATACCTGCATTTACTGTAAACATCACGGGAATGTGGTCATACGTGGTCCTAGCAGAAAATGATGGACTGGAACACTTTTACTAAACTAAAGGACACTTGAAAAATCTTTGTGTTAAAGCTCCATTCCCACGTGGATATGCTTATAAAGGATGGTTATATTGTATCTAAATATGCTGGTCTGGATGTTGTCCACCTAGCAACAGAACAACCGTTTGCAGATGTTAAAACAAAAGGAATAACAACATTTATTAGCTCTGAAACACCACACTTAGATTGACAACAGGTTACAATGGAGCACTTTTGAATTTCCATAACAAACTGCTATCAAATTAATTTTAAACTCTGCAAACGGTTGTTATATTGTTATCGCTAGAACTTTACTTACAGCTCATATTTATTAGGAGAGTTCATCAATGAATTCAGAATCCAAATAAAGGGTAAAATGGGATCTTATAGCAGAGAACAGGACAGATCATGTGCTTTAACCCACTGCAAGAGTCCTTAACTGTATTAAAGACAATCTAATAGTATTTACGATGTGCTCCACTCTACTCTGTGCCGACTGCTTTTTATAAAGTATCCAGACATGCGACTGCAGGAAACGTTTTACATCTTCCTTGCCTAAGGAACATGATATTACCAGGCTGGAGACCACTGTAGAATGGATCAAGAGTTTGATCCCTGTTATTTTGTTTTTCTTTTCTTGTACTAGGGCTTCGATATCGTCTCCTCTGCAAACCGGAACTGCCATGCTGATACACTTGAGGTACCATACCTCATAATATCTACAGCCATTGTGTTTGACCTTTGCTTACTGGAAGTCCTAACATGGACGACGCTTGATATTAAGCATATAATGCAGCTGAGGGCAGCATCATGGCTGGTAGAATCTCTAACGATATTTCTAGTTGTTGTGCACTAATTGTTTTGAGAACACAACGACTTCCACATCTACATCAACATATCTGTACGTTACAGAGAACAGCATCACTTTAATACGTGTTGTGCCATTTGTTTAGCATTTATAGCAATGGAGGGTAGTCATGTAAAGTCTTGCGTTATGCATATTATGATGGCTCTTTGTGTCCGCAAGGTATTCGAAATCTAATTTTCGTAGTGATGTGATAAACATGTATTTTAATGAGTGAAAAAGACGATTTATATGCAGCAATAATTCATTTGTGCTTGAAACGTGTGAGACGTCTTTCAATATACACTATGGTATGTCGTTTTTCCGTGATACCGACTCGGACATTGACATCGGAAATGTCACATTTCTCTCTGTTACTATCTTGGTGGTTTGTTTACAAGCTGTACATGTACTTGTATTATCTAAATAATATTTTGATTGTAAAAAACACTTCATTCTTTCCTTCCTTTCCTAAGGAAATCTTTGAAACTGACATTCGAGACTAGCGACTGATTCCACATAAAGTGCTGCAAAGTACATCGACGTTCTTAGTATTCGTGGTCAACGGTTGAAGGCCCACAGCTATAATACGTGGCCACTTGTTATTGAACAGCTGACACCACAACACATAGGAATAACTTTCAACAAATTTCATGTGCTTGCCACGAAGTTGCGTGAACAGAGATTCAATGGCTACAAGACAATATAGAAAGTAATCGTGACATTTAGGTCCTCGTCCTATAAGCATAATGCTACTGAATTAGTTGTTGCCAAATTCCAACGTATGCAGTGCATTAGGTAGCGCATGTTAGACAGACTTTTATACTCCAAACCCGAGTGTTCGTTTCTCACCAAAGTTTCTAACTGCGTTCCGCTAAGATGAAACTGTTGTCACGACACTGACCAAACTTATCGACGAAACTAAATCGAATGCATGCCTGCCCTAGGCGTGAAGACTTTCTTGCTTTGAGACGATCAATAGCAGAAGTTAATCACTGCTTGTCTGATTACATAGATTTGATAAAACAGTAGGAGCAACAATATGTCTGTAAATGTTTCCATCTTTTTATTTTGTTAAATATTTGAGATACGAGAGGCTTGTGTACTCACAAATACATACACTCAGCCATGCCATTTCAAAGTACAATCTCAGCAAGCAGAGAAACCACAGAAAACCTAAATTCTGGATGGCTGGTCATAGATTTGAACCACCGTCGTTCCAAATACGAGTCCGGTATCTTGCCACAGAGGAGGTATAGTGAGACCAAATGCTGCTAACTGATGACGGATAATTACTTCTGATTTGTAAATGAGGATCGGAGGGGAAATGCTGATGATGAGAAAGTGATCATTAATGAGAACCAGGAAAATGGAAATGAGTTTGCAGGTCACTATGAAATATTAACGGTGTTTGTTTAATCAGGAAGTGGCCTTGTGAATCAACTGTAGTATTTACGTCAAAACTTAACATATGCAATTTGCACGGTATTCAGATCATACAGCTGGAATGGAAAGCGTTAAAAAGCAGAGTCACTTTCAACATAAAGATTCAGTCTAAATTTTGATACTGTTTTCATAGAAATGAGTACAAGGACATTGAATTTATTCTAATAATGGAAAAAAGTTGTTGTTGAAACAATTACATTAAGCGGCGCCACGTTACACACCATATTTTTTTAAACTTGGTGTAACGGTGTCATACATTTCACAGTTATGTAGAAACACACTTCTATCATGTGAAAAATAAGCCTCTTTTAGCTGCAGTATATCTAACATAGAGCCTGCCTTATTTTCAAAATGTACCAGGCCGTAAATATATTAAAAGTGATGGAATAAAACCCATTTGAAGATCACTATCTTCTAATTGACAACAATTTGCTCTTAGTTTCTATTTCACCCCCTAAACTACTACCTTGCAAATACTTCTATAAATACCTACAGCACAGAGTTACGAGATAGCGTAAGGTAGATTGGTTGACGAAATTATTATTACCATCGGAATTCCTTTTGTGTAACTTTTCACAGAGTTTTTAGATACGTTGAGGGTGAAAGTTGTGAATAAACTGATCTAAGTATGCGATTGCAAGAGTTTTAGTGAAGGGAGAGTAGAAGGCACGCCAGCCTTTTCAGTATCTCACAAATTTCCAAAGAACTACTTATGGTATCACGGAAAGCATGGGAAACGACTGCATACCATGCGGCCAGCGAGACGGCAGCGGCTGCACCGGATCCTTTGTGTCGCCGGAGGCGGAGAAACTCATTCCAGAACGCCACACACGCGGACTGCGCTCTGTGGCCCCTTTACACCACAACCGGAAACTATTTTGCACCAATCGCTCGTGGTTCACAACTCTTTTGGTTTAGGCGTCTTTCCCTCAAAGTAATTAAAAATTACTGTATATCCAAATCAGATTCGACTCCATTTGAGAATTGAAACATTTGTAATTTGACCTTCGTGGCGCTGCAAAACTAAGATATTTGCTAAATTTAAGGAAATAAAGGGATGCTAGTGTACATTACTCTTAGTGACAGGACCAAATTCCCTTTGCATTTTTAATGAAAAAAGGAATACCTGTCTGATTTTCAATTACATTAAATGACTCAAAACAGCGAACATACCACCGAGAGAAGTCTCTGGAATATGAAAAGAAATCAAAATCATACTTTTTATCTAAGTAAAAATCAATAGAATGACGTAAATATAGATAGAATGACGTAAATTATAAACAATTATAAGGTGTAACTGATAATGATTAATGTGTTAAGAAAATAATCGATCAGTAACATGAAAACTTAAGTTGGGGACTGTGCTTACTTCAGCCCCCTTGTTCCATACGGCTGTGTTCAATTCAGAGCTATTTTATTGGTAAAGTTATTAGAAGTGTAATTTTGTCAATAGGCCATTACTGTGTTTGATTTTGGATGTAGAGAAGCGCTGCCTAAACCTGACCCCGAGTATTGTCATCTAAATGAATGTGAGCTTGCCAGGCTTTTGTCAGATTCCGCATGCCCACAGGCAGGTGCTAGAGCAGCAGTGTAGCGCTACTCAGCTATAGGGTGTCGAAGGGGTTTCCTGCCCACAGGTACCTATAATCGGTCAAGGGTTGTCTCTGTATAGGTACATTTTTAAAGTGCTGAACAAAGGTACACGTGGCTCCGAGGGTGTTGCCAAAATGAAGGATCTTAGAGGGACCCTTTGCCATTTCATTTATGCACGTTCCAAGGTTGGAACTCCACTGCGCCCCCCCCCTCCCCCTTACAAAAAAGAAGTGATGTTACAGGAGGGCACGCGAAACATGAGAGCCAAAACAGCATAAGCACCCTTTGCTGCTTGGAAACACGTTAAGATTTAGTCGAGTGGTTTTCGGCAGTCCCTAGTTGTTCCATCCTGTATAGCAGGGCAGAAACTGCAGTAGCACCGTACTCCAAGAGGGTTAGATAATGTTCAGTGTGGTTGCAGCACCACAGTGTCCTAGGAGATGGGGTCAAACAACTGGGTTGATTCGGCAGTGCCAAAATTGGTCAAAAACGTCGTTCGTTGCACATCGTATTGCAAGTTGTCGTTTTCGATCGCGAAATGTGTGTGAACGAACGCCCAAAGGAAAGGTGTGATTTCATTGACGCCCTTTATGCAGTCCCCTGAGGTTTTTCGTGTCGATTCTGAGCGGCGGTGCGTCTGAAATCTTTTCCTATATGAAAACCGCCGGAATTCAACACTGGGCGTAGCAGTCTAGACTTTCATTGCAGATGTGTCTAGAAAAGGACGAGATGTGGTTAATGGGGTGGGGGTGGGGGGGTTGAGGTAGGAGGGGAGAAGGTGGGGGAGCAGCGATCTTCCCACCGTCTAACAGGTTCTCGGTGGCGTTGGACATAATTTTGGTGAAACTTGGTGCCAATGTGACGTCAGTAACCCTCGTTACACCTCCTATGAACTTCTGAGCTCATCCGTTTTTCGCACATGCGTCAGCACCTTGTTATTTGAAGCGTCGCCAAGTTCGAGGGTGACGTTGCAGGGCGCAACGCTTTTTCACCATTACAGAGGTAGGCTGTAGGCACATTTGAGACAAATTTCACACTTACGCGTAGGAGTGGGGGAAAATGACGGGTTTCCAAAAAAGTGATCCTTTCATTCTTTTGCGCAGAAAAAATGCAGACGTAATACTAGTTCAAGTGCATCACTGTCCTTGCAGGCACATCCTGCTCGTCCATAATCTACGTGCATATTTCGTTTCAAACACGTTGCCAGTTTATTTCATTTGTGTTTGTACTGTATACGTTAACCTACTCTCCTCTCCCTTGGTTGGTACCGTATTCCGTTTTTCATTTGGTCTGAATACATTAATGACTCGATTTGTCTCTCTCCGAAGGGCAGCATGACTGGCCTCCTTGCTACGCACACATATGCCTAGCTCGAAATAAAACTCTCGACATTCAGATGCACGTATTCCGTTCGATACGCTTGAAACATTGATATATAACGCAAAAAGGACTTATCATAAAACATGGGTTACTTCACAAAGGATTACCCTCTCTGTTCGATATCTCGTTCCTCTAGTTTGTCCCGTAAGTGGAAGTCATCTTCCATTGTAACGGAACTGTAACTGTAACGCACAATCATTAGTTGTATGCAAAATATTTGCCTTTGTTAAGTCTGTTCACCTTTGTAGAGTGCTCCGAAGTATTTCTGCTCCTGCCTTCGGCCTACTATGTCCCTCAAGAATACATCCGGCGTTCGTAGCGACGTGTAGACACTGCAAGCGGCGAGGCCAGTGTGCCAGCTAACTCGCCGAATCGGAGTGGCGAGCGAGTGAAAAGCTGCGCTCTACACAATCACATTCAGTTAGCCGCCGGCCTTTGTCTGGGCCGGCGTCTGTGCGGCTGTTGCTACTCTTATTTCTCATCTAGCGTAGCTTAACCTTGAAAAGATCAACGCTCCGCCTGACCTCTCGCTGAGATCCAGCTGTGAAGAATTTGAACCACCGTTGCCAAGTTCCGACTTCTGCATAGCAGTGTAATAAGCGACAACAGGTAACGACATTCAATGTGCAGCCGAACGCTTAACCGCCGTCTTCTCTTAAAGGAATTGCCGCCTGTAAAGAAATTGTGCTATGATATTATCTATTGCCGAATTCAGTAAGTATGATTTGAGAAACAGGCATTATATCAGGAACAAGCCTATCGAAGTACGCTTCTTCCCATGAGTAAACTCTACTATTTTTTTGATACTTAAAAACGTCCTGAAAAACCGTAATTGTTAGTCTTTACGGCTGGTATATGCATCTTTCATAAATTTTACTGCCAAAATAAATTTATCCAAGATAGTAGTAAAAAGCGTACAAATAATACTTTTTGCGCTACATGAGTTTCGCGTCTTCCGCAAACCGTACAATGAAAACAAGAGAGACCGACACAAGTACATGACCAGAGTAGGTTAATAACGTTCGAATATAACCACGCCATATAGTACACTAATTTTAAACCATTGCTAACCATATTGCAGTACGAGAAGATTCAATAATTTTTTTATTTTCTCTTAGGCGAAATGCATACTTTTCTTCCCATCGGCTGACATTACGTTTCGCCATGATTATTCCTTAAATTACCAGCGGAAGTAAATTTTATCCACTGAGGACCTGTCGTAACGGTTTTACCCCCTTAAACCCATTACATGTTATGGTAAACTTGGATAACTGTTATCAGACACAAGTTTGAAATATATCAGCATTTGCGAATATGGACAACCATAAGCTGTATAACAGAATGACAACAATGAAAATATGTGACTCGTACCCGATTTCCCGCATCTCGCGAGCTGTTGCCTCACCATTAGCCTGTCCAAACATCGCTCACTGCCACCTTCAAACATCCATATTTCGTCAACTATGTGTCTACGACCTGCACTCGTGCAGCCATTATATATATTCCTGTATAGCGGAGACATTTTGATTGAAAGTCGCTCATCCGGTGTCATCAGGTAAATACAATATTGCAATGTCTGTGTTGCTCAAAAGTATGATGCCATGTTCCTGCGGACATGCGTGCATCGTATAGATACCAGCTTGTTTTCGCTCGCCGCCAGAACATCTCTTTGTGCCCTAATTTGCACAGAAGACAGCAAGACGGCAACTTAACAGTTCCGTACGCCGTAACAAGGCGGGTAGAGCACTGGAGGAAAGAAAACAGCTCTTGATCGCAGAAGAGCTTCTGTGAAGCTTGGAAGGTAGGAGATGTGGTACTGGCAGAAGTGAAGCTGTGAGGACGGGTCGTGAGCCATGCTTGGGTAGCTCAGATGGTAGAGCACTTGCCCTCGAAAGGCAAAGGTCCCGAGTTCGAGTCCCGGTCCGGCACACAGTTCTAATCTGCCAGTAGGTTTCATCCCTGTGGTAGTACAGGAACAGAGAGCAGATGCTGTGGATAAGAGAGTACCACGTGAGCCTATGCTTTTTAGTACTGTATACAATTTAACTCATAGCAGAACGAAATGTGTAATTGTGGGTATAGAAGCACATCATGAATGAGGCCTGTATGTGAGGATGGAAACTGAAAATGCATCGAAGGGTGTTAAAGTGCGTACTTTCGACTAGGACAAATAATGTCGTGCGGAGCAACTACATCAATCAGCAGATGACCACAGAGTATTACCCAACTCTTACTGCACTGGAAATTCGCCTTACTGGTGTGATAATATCTGTTACAACAGTTTACGAAGACTATGCACTATGTTTGAAATCGGGCGACAAGTGTGTTTATGTACGACACATCTCAGTTATGAACTTATACGATCTGGATACTGCGCTATGCCTTGCATTGGAGAGACTGAGTCGATGGTTGTTAAGTACAGACTCCACATACAATGAAGTTGTGATCTTTCAACGCATGCATAGTATACATGTTAATGATCTGGAGCAGTACCCTTGTTTCTGCATGAACGTAGAGCTGAAAGAGAAACACTTTAAGTGTGTGTGTGTGTGTGTGTGTGTGTGTTTGTGTGAAAAACCAAAGTATTGTGAGGTGCCCATCACTGTGAAGGAGAATGTGCGGAATTTATTGCATATCAAAAAGCTTTATTTCGGAAATATTTTATAGATGCAAGGAAGATAAAGAAAGAGTCTGATGATTTTTTTTGGAAGACTACATCCGTTAATAAATAATGTGTATATATAATGTAAAACTGTGTTTGTGTTTTTATGCGGCTGGTCCCGGCGGAGGTTCGAGTCCTCCCTCGGGCATGGGTGTGTGTGTTTGTCCTTCGGATAATTTAGGTTAAGTAGTGTGTAAGCTTAGGGCCTGATGACCTTAGCAGTTAAGTCCCATAAGATTTCACACACGTTTGAACATTTGAACATTTGTTTGTGTTTTACTTGATACCTCTCTCGTTATATTCCAAGTGTTACAAAAAAATGGTTCAAATGGCTCCAAGCACTATGGGACTTAACATCTGAGGTTATCAGTCCCCTAGACTTAGAACTACTTAAACCTAACTAACCTAAGGACATCACACACATCCATGCCTGAGGCAGGATTCGAACCTGCGACCGTAGCAGCAGCGCGGTCCCGGACTGAAGCGCCTAGAACCGCTCGTCCACAGCGGCCGTCAAGTATTACACTTATTCACTATTTTCAATGCTGCGCCAATAATCATGCAGCAGCAGACAATTATATATATATATATATATATATATATATATATATATATATATATCGGTTTTTGAGTCGTGCAGGGTAGCCGCACGATCTAGGGCGCCTTGTCACGGTCAGTGTGGCTCCCCCCGTCGGAGGTTCGAGTCCTCCCTCGAGCATGGGTGTGTGTGTTGTCCATAGCGTAAGTTAGTTTAAGTTAGATTAAGTAGTGTATAGGCTTAGGGACCGATGACCTCAGCAGTTTGGTCCAATAAGCCCTTACAACAAATTTCCAAATTATTCTGTTCTTGAAAATACAAGAACATGATCAAATGGGACTCCATCTGCGTGTGTTAGCAGCGTTATGAGAATATTAGTCATGCCACAATTGGATGGACCTACAATAATTGTTTGTATATTATCAGGAAGGAGTATTCCATTCTTCTTCTTCAGGTCTTCTTTTATATATATACTGAATTCTCTGTGTAGCCATCGTATCTCAGTTGGTTAAGTGACGGAGCTATGAAGACTACACGTATTATTACATGGCAGGGTGGGTGAAACATCCTTGGCACAAGGAATTTTTTGCAGGTGGCTGGTCCTGTGAAGATGTAAAAGAAGACCTGAAGAAGAAGAATGGAATACTCCTTCCTGATAACGTACGAGCAATTATTATAGGTCCATCCAATTGTGGCAAGACTAATCGTCTCATGACGCTGCTAACACACGTAGATGGAGTCCGATTTGATCATGTTTGTGTATTTTCAAATACAGTGTTTCAAACCAAGTATCATCTATTACAGGAGATATTCAGGAGATACTGCGCGTTGTAAAAGGCGTTGCACACATGATATTCAGTGAAAGCAGTCATATCCCTCCACCTAAAAAAGTAAAGCCGAACACTGTGCTCATATTTGACAATGTTGTTGTGGAAAACTAAGACCAAATTCGAAAATATTTCTGCTTCGGACGTCATATGGGTGCCGATTTATTTTATTTAAGCCAGACCTATTCCGGAACCCCAAAACAGTTGGTTGGGGATAATTCAAATCCCATTATAGCTTTCAAACAACACAATCTGAATTTAAAACACGTTTACAATGCACATGTAGCAACTGAAATGTCGTTCAATGATTTTGGGAAGGTATGTGCTGACTGCTCGAAGCATTCACAGTATAGGTTTCTCGCTGCTGATAAAACAAGAAAACTGAATTATGGTAGGTATAGGCGAAACTTCAAATAGTTTCTGTATATATAGCCTGCTAAGAGAGGTGAATACGCCAGTATACTCTGCACCAAGGACAAATTCGAGTGCATGTCTGGCTCTCAAACCGAGAGAATGGGTGTACATAGACAAAACATGCGCTTGTACGTGGATGCTAAGATTCAGACTATCGTGCATAGAGTTGGAGGTATGCGCAGGGAGCTAGAGACGTTACCGGACTCTTCTGGGAATGATCAACGCATTAAATGAGTTAGTTGATGAAGTTGGTAAGAAAGTAACCGACTTAACTGAAAAGGCAGAGGCAATTGAGGGGACAATAGATATAGAAGTCCCTGTTATTGAGAAGGGGGAGCAGCCACATAATAAGAGGGAGATGAGCGGATATACAAATCCTCAAGCTGCAGAAAGTCTGATTAGTATACATCGAAATGTCGACGAAGCAGATAGTCGTCCAAACATGGAAAACAGCTGGAGAGAAATTACGGTTGCTAAGGTTAAGAGACCTTTAAGCTGGTTACTGAATCTCTCAGGCAGCTCTCAGCAACAATAAAACCAAACGATACGATGGTGTTGCCATTGACGAATTCATTATCCGTCACGCCCCTTCCCAGGTAGATAGGACATTCGGCGTCAGCAGTGGAAGACCGTACATGCTGGGCATGCAGCGTATAACTGTAACTGATGACACAATACAGACTGGTGACGGGCAGTTTAAGTGAACACCTGGCTTAATGCAACTTATTTTCCTAAGACCCACGAAAATTTTTTTTTTCCAGTTAATAATAGGAAAATGTACCGTAAAATATTGCATTTGACTTAAGTACGTAAGATCGCAAAAAGCCAGAGCAATAAGAAATATAAAACCATTACGAGACCAATACAAGGATACTGGTATATGTCAACGGGTTGCAGCATTGCAGCTGATAAAACCATACATGGAAATATTTAGTCAGGTTTATGAGTGACGAATTTCAAGCGAGTTATCAATACTGCACGTTGTGCACTAAAGAAGAAGAAGAATGGGAAGCAAAGGTGTTTGAACGACATTATTCTGACAGCGATGTATGCAGCTAAAAACGCTCTGAAGCAGAAAGGAGCGGGAAGAAGAAGAGGGTCGGTTAAAGCACCTCGACTTCTACCAATACCCCAAGACGTTTTATGGTTTTCTTCCGTTCCTCATCCCAGCCATCTCTGCTCTCTCACGGGTTCCTGGGTTCGATTCCCGGCCGGGTTGGGGACTTTCTCTGCCCGGGGCGTGGGTGTTCGTGTTGTCCTCATCATTTCATCATCATCATCATAATTCATGACAGTAGCTCGACTGGATTGTGTAAAAATTGGACTGTATAAAAATTGGGACTTTGTATGGGCGCTGATGAGCGCTCTGTTTAGCACCCCAAAAACTAAACATCGTCATCATCATCACCATCATCCGCACTCTCGGCGGTGTGATCCGTCGCTGGTGGTGCTGCAAACATTGCTCGAATAGTCAAGAACACGCAAAACTCCCAAGCACAGTTAGAAGAAGCAAGAAGACATAAGTGCATGATGGAAACTGCAGCCATCGGAAAAGCACTGGGTCTATTCATAAATAAAAAGAAAGCCCGTTAACAATCTTACCAGATCGAACAATCACAGATACTGATCTACTTAAGTTTGATGGAAAAAATTTCAACATTCCAAGATTTCGTGGTATGTTTATGCGGGATACATTACCGAAGACTGTGTGGAAAACTGGTGAATGTGGTATTGTGAATTTAGATGTTGCTGGAGGTCGCGGCTCCCAATGGGTGTCATATATTATGAAAAATGCAAATACCATCTACTAGTTCGACGCATTTGGTTACCTACAACCGTCAAAACAATTACAGCGATACTTCACCCGCAGAAGACGCGTGTCCTATAATTTTCGGCGCTATCAAGATTTTAATACAGACCTCTGCGGACATCTATGCATCATGTTTCTCTTGACGTTTACAAAGAAGAAGAAGAATATATAAGGAAGAACTTTAAACATCCCTTCATCAGTTGAGGTTGAGATGCAGTGTCGTACACTTTGACTTTAAAAGAACAATCATCTGTATTACGTGCAAATTACTTCCCGGCAATTGATTTGAGCGTTGGTGAATGGAGTATTGCATTGATTGGACTGGAGGTGTACAACAGCATCCCAAATGTCACCGTGACTAACAACAAACTGCATCTGGATATTAATGGTGAAAAAGTCATTGTGGAAATAGAACCTGATGCATACGTTTTAAAAATGTCTGTAAAAGATGCTGAGCTCGTGCAAACATCAATAGACTTAAACATGAAATAAGGACTGTGAATACAACGATTGACTTCAACCAGGAAGGTTCAATGGGGCGCCTACTGGATTTCACAAAGGGAAAGGTTTTGAAGGAGGATCCTAGTAAATCTTACAAGTCAGATCAGACTGTGGACATACTGTCCGTCAGTACAAACTGAGTCGAATTGCAACTAACTCCTATCTCAACGAAAGTCTGATTCATACTACTTACGGATTCTTCATCTCAGTTGCAAAAGGGTATCAGATTGTTAAGACTCCCACCAATGCACTATATCTTCCAGTGACAGTTCAGACATTTGACTATTTGGAGTTGCGTATTGTGGACCAGAATAATCAACTTGTTGACTTTCGTGGTGAGGAAATCATTGTACGATTACGTTTAAGGCGGGATGGGCATATGGCATAACACCAGTGGACGCAATCCAGAGCGCGCCACTTCGCTGATGAAACGCGAAGTGGCAACACGTGTGAATTACGAGTTCCTTAAATCTATTGACTTAAAACCTCGTAATGAGGTCTTCACTCAATATAACGAGTGGGATGGTTCACAGACGATCCATTGGATAGAACAGTTGCAGAGTACAAACGATTTACTTCATGCATATCTCTGTAAATGCTTATGGGTTACTTTGAGGACATGAAGCAGATTATTATCAGTGCTGAACAGGAACTTATTCTGGTATGGAGTGCAATGGATAGTAACCCATACATTCAAGGAGCTCAAGAGGGAAATATGATCACAGTCAGAAGATGATATGGAAAATGTCTCATATCAGTGTATCAGACGAGGGGCGTTTGAAGCTTTTAAAAGTACTGAAAGCTGGGATATATCTGTAACTAATATTCCGCTCTTGGGGGGGGGGGGGGGGGTTTCGAGTAGCCAGTGCTACCGCCTGCAAGCAGAAAGACATGGGCTATCAAAATCTCCCATGGAGATGGCAAGATTCATTGTACTTGCAGTTCACACTGACAGAAGAAGGAATATAGCAAATGAGGCCATAGTATTCGAGAACTGAAGTTAACTAACTCCAGAGTCTAACTGAATAAAAAATTCTCCCCATATGACAATTTACACTTGCAGTGGGATGAAAATGTATACAGTCTAGCATATGACATGTATGCGAGATTCCATGCTTCTTACTACACTGAAGAGCCAAAGAAACTGGTACACCTGCCTAATATCGTATATGGCCCCCGCGAGCACGCAGAAGTGCCGCAACACGACGTGGCATGTACTCGGCTAATGTCTGGAGTAGCGCTGGAGGGAATTAACACCATGAATCCTGGAAGGCTGTCCATAAATCCCTAAGAGTACGAGGGGGTGGAGATCTCTTCTGAACAGCACGTTCCATCCTAGATATACACAATAACGTTCATGTCTGGGGAGTACGGTGGCCAATGGATGTGCTTAAATTCAGAAGAGTGTTCCTGGGGTCACTCTGTAGCATTTCAGTACGTGTGGGGTGTCGCATTGTTCTGCTGGAACTGCCCAGGTTCGTCGGAATGCACAATGGACATGCTTACGTATGATTTATCTGTCACAGTCGTATCTAGATGTATCAGGGGACCCATATCACTCCAACTACACACGCCCCACACCATTACAGAGCCTCCACCTGCTTGAACAGTCCCCTGCTGACATGTAGTGTCCATGGATTCATGAGGTTGTCTCTACACCCGTACGCGTCCATGCCCTTGATACAATTTGAAACCAGACTCCTCCATTCAGGCAACATGTTGCTAGTCATCAACAGTCCAATGTCGGTGTTGACAGGCCCATGTGAGGCGTAAAACGTCGTGTCGTGCAGTCATCAAGGGTACACGAGTGGCCCTGAGGCTCCAAAAGCCCATATCGATGATGTTTAATTGAATGGTTCACACGCTGACACTTGTTGATGGCCGAGCATTGAAATCTGCAGCAATTTGCGAAAAGGTTCCACTTCTGCCACGTTGAACGACTCTCTTCAGTCGTCGTTGGTCCTGTTATTGCAGAATATTTTTCCTGCCGCAGTGTTGTCGAAGATTTGGTATTTTCCTAGATTTCTGAAATTCATGCTACACTCGTGAAACAGTCGTACGGGAAAATCCCTACTTCATCACTACCTCAGAGATGCTGTGTCCCATCGCTCGTGCGCCGACTATAATAGTAGGTTTAAACTCACTTATACCTTGATAACCTGCCATTGCAGCAGCAGTAACCGACCTAACAACTGCGCCAGACACTTGTTCTCTTATATAGGCGTTGTCGACCATATCGGCGTATTCTGCCTGTTTGCATATCTCTGTATTTCAATACGCATGCTTATACCAGTTTCTTTCACACTTCAGTATATGAAACTGTTGGAGAAGAAGAAGGAGGAGGAGGATTTCTATACAGTCCATGGAAATTCAAGGAACTAGCACCAATCATAGCAATAGACTTCTCAAAACAGAACGAGATAATTAAATTTGGAACTATACATGTACAAACTGAATTTGAATCTTTGGCAAATTTCCCAGAACACACTGCAGCATATGCTGTAGTTCTACATGACCGTGTGATCAACTACTGCCCTCTCACCTATGTTGTGCAACGAGCAGTATAAACGAACAAGTGCTGCGCCATACCCAGAGCATTCCACAATGGTATCTCAAGGTGTGAACAGCATTGCAGGCACTCAGGTTTTCTATGACGATGAGCACAGGCAGTTCATAGTTAAAGATATTGCATTCGTAGAATACACAGAAGATGCCGGAATAATAGAGACATTCGCAGTAAACAATGCACCACCGAGGTCTTTCAAGGATGTGAAGTGCATTAAAACACGGAAGAGTACAAACTGGTTAACTCAGTTCTACCGTGGAATTCACTGGGATGATTCTGGCAAACCTTATAAAGATATGGTGACCCAACGTTGATTATTCGACCACACAGATACCATCATCTCTACGAAGAGGAAGGAGAAGATCTCATGGATGTGTCGAGTCTTCAAATTTGCTACTATTCGAGATCTGGAACTCTACAGGTGTTCTGTTCTCCATCAACTCAAGAAGAAGATGTGTGAAAATAGTGTTGCTGTGTAAAATTACTTTTAAGTTGGATGAGAAATAAATGAATTTTTATAAAATTACTTAAAAACCGTCTTGTTTGCACCCAATGTTAACTTTTGACCGGTTTTGACCTTTTAATTATGGGCCATCATCAGGGTTTCCGGTGTAATAACAAAAATAAATGTGCTATATTATGTAGAGAAGCCAATTATGCAAAAGTATACTCTAAAACGATGCATCATTACCCATCTGGATGAGCCGGCCGCTGTGGCCGAGCAGTTCTAGGCGCTTCAGTCTGGAGCCGCGCTGCTGCTACGGTCGCAGGATCGAATCATTCCTCGGGCATGGATGTGTGTTATGTCCTTAGATTAGTTAGGTTTAAGTAGTTCTAAGTCTAGGGGACTGATGACCTCAGATGTTAAGTCCCATAGTGCTTAGAGTCATTTGAACCATCTGGATGACGGCGATGGCGCCTGACCCTGTTGTGAAGGCCTCAGTCACTATAACTGATGCTGATGGTTAAGCAACTGGGAGTAATATAGGGTAGAGAGAGTGAAGGAGCTTGAAGAACAGTGTGTGTGTGCGTATGTGTGTTAGTGTGTGTGTGTGTGAAAATCTGCTACAAACGCAGAGAAATTTCAAATGCTTAGCCAAGCAAACGGGGAGGGCTGTATGAGTCGCACACGGTGCTACGAATGGTTTAAATGTTTTCAGTAGGGCAGAATGTCGATCTGTGACAATTCCAAGTCTGGACGTCCTTCCACACCAACAGATGATGGCCATGTGGATAGCGTTCGCGCTGTAATTCGCGGAAGTCGTCGTTTAACTGTTCGAGGAGTTGTTGAGGGAATGCCATCAAATTTTGAGTGAAATACTTGAGATGCCTCATGTCAGCGCAAAATTCGTACTGCGTTTGTTGACTGAAGATCACAAACAGACCCTTGTTGAAATGTGCAGGGAACTGCTTGCTGCTGATGATAACAATGAAAACTTTCTTCAGAACATCATAACAGGTGATGAGACGTGGATGTACGGCTATGACGCTGAAACGAAGATGCAGTCATCGCAGTGTATGGGCAAAGGGTCACGTCATCCAAAAAAAGCATGCATGAGTCGCTCAAAGATCAAGGTGATGTTGGTTGAGCTTTTTCACTACAAAGACATTATCAATCATGAATTTGTGCCACATGGTCAGTTGGTAAACAATGAAGTCTACCTGGGAATCCTAGTGCGTATGAGGGATGCTGTGCACCTGAAGAAGCCTGAATTGTGGGAATACCAGAGTTGGATGTTGCATCATGTCTCTGCACCAGCTCATGTGTCACTCCTTATCTGCAGCTATCTAGCAAAACACCACATTCCTGTTGTGTCCCATCCACTATAATCTCTGGACATAGCCGCAGCAGACTTTTTCCTGTTTCTCGAACTGAAAAACACGTTGAAACGACGCCGTTTCCAAACCATAGTGGAGATACAATGCAATGCGACGAGAAACCTGCAAGCCATCCCGCAAAATGTGTTCAAGCAGGCGTTCCAAAATTGGAAGAAATGATGAAAAAGGTGTATTGTCAAAAGAGGGGACTATTTTGAAGTGTACAGTGCTTAAAATGTTGTTCAATAAGCAATAAAGCTGATACAGCAAAAGTTCGTTTTCTCTTTTAATACGCCTCATATTCCTACATCATTAACAGCATTGGGTGAAAATTTCTACATTACATTGCAGTACTAATTACAGCTATTTCAGAGGTACAGTTTCTCTTACACTAATACTATTACTAGTGACATTCCCTTCAAACAGGTGACTTAATTTATACATTGAAGTAGGTGTTTCTGAACATTTTCCACCTCAAGCAGCTGAAAGAATTTAATAATACAATGGATGTGGAGGCTGTAAAATGTCTATCTCAAACAGCGACACTAAAATGAACTGGGTACAACTCACACTTAAAACTAGAATGACTTGGCTAGTGATAGGTGAAATATAAAAATACTTCTATTTACACATGCACTCACACACTCACACACACACACACACACACACACACACACACACACAAGCACAGACACACACACACACACACACACACACACACACACACATATGAAGTGCAAAAAGAGAGAAATACTGTAAAAATATATTTTTTCCCCTTTTACAATTTTTAACTTTTTTGACGATTTTCCTACAATTTTTAAACTTTCCTTATAAATACTTTGCACATTTAAAATTTCTTTTATAGTTTTTACAATGTTTTTAAAAACTTTTTCCAGCACATGGTGCTTATATATATTCCTGCAAACATAGTATGCTACTCATTAAAATAAACCGAATGTATTTACTCACAGGCATACATATTTACACAAGCATCTACACTCAAATGCACCCACATGCATATATGCAGACATATAAGCAATCGAACATGCAGGCACACTATACATCACATTATGATAAAAGAGGCATACTATTTGGCACAAGTTCTCACTCAGTCAGTCACTCATTCTCTCTCTCTCCCTCCCATTTACACTATCGCAGTCCCACATCGCTTCTCGTGCTTCAAGTAAATAGTGTGAGTATGGGAGGGTTTTGATCCCATCATTACAAATGGCTCTTTTATCGTCATGAGGTGACAATCTGACTTTAGACTGCAGCACAGTGTACACCTCATGACTTCGTGATCAAATACTAGTTTCCTGTACCATATGTAGAGGTTATGATGGAGCAACACAAACACCACTGTACAGGCACTGCAAGTAGTCTTCGACTGCGAGGACACATGAAGCTGCATGTTTCGCACCCTTAACCTGCCTCTGGGTGCTGCATCTACTATATGATATGCATACATTTTGGTCCTTAGACCAACAAATTCCACAATCGGCAATCTATTCGAATCATGTTCCATTAAGCTTATAGCCTCCTTGTTCTGAGAAACAATATGGTAAGGGTTATCAGCTACATATCCACATGTATTGAATTCATTGAATTCATCACCATAACACCGCATTACATCATATGGAGTGCAGTTCTTCACCCAATAGATGAAGCTATCTGCATCCATATAAAGTGACTTTGGTTCCACGAAATGAGATTTAGCAAACTCATAGTGGAATCAGTAAATGTGGAGCTTTGAGGTGTACAGTATACACATTCCCAAATAGATAGGTTTTGTAAACTCTACTGAAAATTTCGACACTTCCACAGCAATAAAGTTGTCTTTGAAAATAGTGGCAGTCCTAAAATTTGGTCTGGTCACGCAATTTCGTACCCCCCCCTCCAACTCCACGCACATTCGGTTCTAATCAAAAAATTGCTTTCATTTCATACATTCTATATTGTTTTACAGAAAGTAGTATTACTCACTAACCAGGGGGCTGGTTGAAGGAGATGGTCCATTTGATTCTACCTAGCCCCAACCCTTAGCTGAGGCACTGCTGGAGATTACAATAATGAATTACGCACCTCTGCTTCCATCCAACATTGGTCATAAGTTTAGTGACAGTGCTTCCTCATGGAAGTTGTTGCTCTGGACATAACGGCAAGTCGCTTGTCATTTCATGCATACTAACAGACTATATGAGATCTGCCTTCACCACATACCCCACATCAGAATCAGATGCACCTGTTGAAACCCACCAACCAGCAGTGAGTGCATCATGGAATGCCCCTATCAGTTATTCATATCCAAATATAGAATGTAAATTGAATCTAGGGATGCACCCCTACACAGGTTATTTGCCCTCAGGTGTCTACAGACACGAATACCGCACTCAAAGAAAAGAAGTATATCAGCATCCATCAAACGTTGTATGCCGTGGATAGTTTCCTTGAGCCTTGCATCCCAGTTCAAACCAGGTGCTGTGTAATAAAAGGTGGGTTCCAGAGAGTACGTGGCCATTCATACACAACTGGAAGTTTTGAAAACACCTGCAAGCAAGCACATGTTGGTGTCCATGTATAATCTTGCGTATTAACCCAAATTGGGAATGCTGAATTCCTGTCAGACATTCATGGCATACTCATAATCAGCACTAGCTATGGCATCGCCTGTGAGAGTACTGGAAAATGCATTTAAGTCAGGCAGCCTGGTTTCATCAAATTTCGGCTTACTATCCAGATACTCATAAGGAAAAACTCCTTTCCTACTCACAAGTTGAAACTTTTCCTCATCAGGATATGCAGATCAGCTGATGTGCATATCCTCCTGGGGTAGTGTGTCAACAAGTTTCTGGAGTGAAGTCTGCATGAAACACACAGAGTCAAGGAAGTGTAACATTATATTTGGCGTCATGCGTTTAGATAAAGAAATATACTTCTCTACACTGTCATTACTTGACCTAACCTTTCTTCATACTGTAATTAGCCAACCGCTCAACTAGAAAGACAGCGTCACATCACTCAGATTATGGAAGAAAATTGGTATGTGCCTTGGTAACTTATACTTCATATTGCATGCATTGTGAGCTGCACCACAGAACCTACCCCTAAGATGAAACTTATCTCTGTGGGTAGGTTCAGGTATTCAATCTAATGGCAGCCCACAAATACGACTGTTAACTGCATTATTGTATATTTTTCATTCTCATCCAAATCAGTCGAGTGGATATTGGTGCTGTATAGCATGTCAACATTCCATGAGAGGTTTTCAAGCTCAGAGAACAACCAAACCACAGGATTTTCCCAGACATAAGATGCATTGTGAGCTGCACCACAGAACCTACCCCTAAGATGAAACTTATCTCTGTGGGTAGGTTCAGGTATTCAATCTAATGGCAGCCCACAAATACGACTGTTAACTGCATTATTGTATATTTTTCATTCTCATCCAAATCAGTCGAGTGGATATTGGTGCTGTATAGCATGTCAACATTCCATGAGAGGTTTTCAAGCTCAGAGAACAACCAAACCACAGGATTTTCCCAGACATAAGATTCAAAGCTGTTAAGACTGATTCAATTTGGTATGCTGCCACATATGGTACATGCTTTTGAGGGTGGTATTTGAGGGTAAGGAGTTACCTTCACTGCAGGTGATAGGGCAAGGAGACCTTAGAAGTCAGTCTACAAAACAAACGGACATTGCTGTTGGTGGTGAGCATTCTTGAATTTAATGGACTTTTCTTCTTCTGAAGGCTTAAGAACATGTATTGGTTCCATGGATTTAGAGTCCTTCAGATGTCTTTTTAAATACTTGTCTTCTGAAAAGGTATTTAGATACCTGAAGCAAATACGCTCTTTATCGTTGTACTTACTCAACTACGAGATGCCATACATAATGCTGATTATCAGCTTCAGACAAGAGCAGCATGTTTACATGAAAATTATGCTCACCTGCATGTTTTGAAAAATGGAGTGGTCCAACTACAGTATGCTTGTTCTGCTCATCGTGCTTGCTTTTCTTCCCAGGCCATAACCGTGAACCAATATTCCGGGATTTTGAGCCTCAAATTTTTGTGTCCTGAGTCTTTACAGGGAACTCCATACCATTGAAGTTATAGCATCCACAAATATTGCGACCTCTTGCGTACTGGGATGTGTGCTGCACATGTTTCTTGTAATTTCTCTGGCAAACCAGGATCAACCATTCAAAATAAGCGTTATCCTTTCCATTTTGGACATTAATACATGCCTTCTTATCAGCTATGTGGTCTGGAGCTTGTTATAATTTGACCCTTCGTTTAACGGATCATAGACATGAATACTAATGTCCAGGAGTGGTATTTGATTCAGTGCCTTAGCTGACTCTCTAACTTCCATCTCATAAATCTGTGCCAGTGTAGCCCCCAAGGTGGGCTCACGATGCCTCTCAGAGACTGGTATTGTATCTGCACAGCAAGTGGACTAATGCGTGCAAACTTAGCTTACCACTTAGCACGTAAATAGACAAAATATCTGAACTGTCTTCTGAAGCCCAGGGTGTTACGCAGACACTCTATATAAATATGACCCTGTAAGGCAGCTAATATCATGTGCAGTCATAACAAAAATCATTAAAAAAGCTGCTGTCACTTAACTAGAATGCATGAATTAATAAACGTGAAAGTTTGGGGTATATTCTAGAAAGAAAACAGCTATTCCCTTTTTTTCCCTACATACAATTTATCAACTGTGCTTTCAGGGGTCAAGTGATACACAGCAATCATGTTCAATTATTTTCAAAACACAATAACAAAATATTGAACTCTTGGACATATTGAATTGACGATTATTAAAATCGTTATCTCTACATATGAAAAAAATTTTATCACAGGGAAGGATGATTAAAATCTTCATTAACTCATTTACATCTTCAATTTCGTAGCTGGTCAATGCACTGAGTTGGTGGAGAATATATTTACTTTCTTAAAAACTCTCATGTACTCAGTGTGATGGTACGTTAGTATCCTAGTTTTTGATATTCAATGGTCAAAGTGGAAGCAAGTTGGAGTGAGCAAAATCTCGATTCAACATTTACTGTGGCCTAATGCACAATGGTACTTTACCAAGCAGCATCTGCAACAGTGTTGTCTCCGTGCTGGATCTGAAACTCTAATTCCCTATTCTGGCCTTGACTAAATTCACTCAGTGTCAACTTTCCTGCATTCCGTAGAACATTAATCTTTCGCTAGTCGAAATACTGGCTACTGCACACTCGCTAAGGGTTGGAGCAACATGCACAATTTCTTTTCCCACAAAAATTCCCGCAGGAATAATTAACTACCTCTTTGCTATCTGTCACCATGATGCATGAAGTATATCGTCCACACTTCAGAGAAAGCAAAGCTCTCAACACCCTCGCTATTTTCCACACACTCGTGCGGTCTCATGTGAGACGAGAGATATCTATAAATTTTAGTTCTCAAAAAGCTATTATATAATGGGTATCTGCCCACCATGTCGCGTCTGCGTTGCCCAGTATGTCTTCAGCCAATCGCCATCTCTCTAGAGCTGTATTTTACTTTTCTTGGCGGGTCGCCGCCTAGCCCTCTTAAAGCCGTCCAGGCACTTACACTTGGTCCTGGCCGTTTTTGTGTTAAAAGGAATAATGTATTGTTCTGGCCTCATCCCTTCCTGCAATGAAGCTCAGAGTTCTCTTGTTAAGGGAGGCTTTCAGAAGCGATTAACCACCTGCTCGGTTCATCTCCAAATTGCATTTGACTTTAACTTATATATTCATGCCTCTGTCCATATTGCTAGCTATTGTTTTGTTAGTTTTTGGTACATGAGATTACTGCAATTGCATTTTGTTGATATAATATAACTATTATTTTCTGTAGATCTCATACTGTATCGTACTGTTGTTATGGATCAAGCTGATGTAATGTCCATGAAATGCAAATGCCTTACAATATGTTCCGAGATATCATGCCATTGTCACCCCAGATGTTGTGCAGGCTTTTCTTTTCAGTAGCACCCTACTGCTTGTGGTGGGTGAGTGAACTTGAGGCAGAGTAGTGCATTATATTTAATGGCATTATTTCTCGACTCATCTAAGGCTTTGAGAAACTCTGTCTCCAGCACCAGGAGACAATGCTTCTAGGAACCTGACTTGGTTGCGATGCCCCCTGCCTGAATTCTCAATTCTAGTCAAAGAGATACGCCCATCAAAGGCCCCAGCAACCACTGATTATTCTAGAGGGGTCATGACGAGGCTAATCTGATGTGCTTCACTATTAGGATGGGAGAGAGCGCAACCGCTAGCCACAGGTTCATTGTCATTAACAGCACAACTAGAAGGCATCTCTGCCCACCCAGTGGATGAAGGCGCTGGGGAGGAAGCGCCTGCTGAGGTGAGGTGTATGCATTGAGGCACACATATGATGCATTGCTGGGGAGTGTGAACAGTCGGAAATGGAGTAGGATGAGGTGGCGATGGTGAAGCCTAGTGGGAGCACCCTGGTCGTGGCGATAGTGTCCAGTGATGCAGCTGCTGTTGCTGCATGCTGGAGCCTTCACCATCTCCAGTCTTGGGGGCAAGGAGATCGTTGTGTTCTTCTTCTTCTTCTTCGTCTTCTGATTGCACCACCCATGGACGCCACAGGGTATGCGATGGTGCGTAGGACAGTGCTGCAATGGCCACAGCAGATTCTGTCCCTTCTCATACACCCACGAGTGGTGCTTTGCGCGGTGATGCATACCACTGGTGCATTTGTTTCATTCCTGCCACTGCAATCACTGCTCTAGGCACCACTCGTTGTGGTGCTTGTGGCGACTGTGCTCCCTCTGTAACATGCGAATAGCGAAAAAAAATTAAGTTCAACATTCAATATGTTTAAAGATATATGCTGTCAACAGACAACATTCCAGAAGAATGAAAATTATATGCTGTAATGAGGGACGGTTGCATTATAATCACCTTTTCCACTCTCGTTCCAAGGACTGAGCAGTTCAGTTGGGTTTTCTGGTAGTTCTCACCTTTCCAGTATTTCCTCATCCTCCTCCAAATCGGCGAGATGGCACTCCATTTAGGTAACTCAGTAGCTGCCATCTTATGCACCCACTCTGTCATTTCACCCTCGCCTTGGTGCCAGATACGTTGCCCACTGGTGCTACGTACGACAGTAGGATATTGAACGTACTCATTCCTTGAAAATGTTAAAGACATTCACACAGAAAATCGTATTCTTTGCCTCAATGGAATATAAACAGAAAATCGTATTCTCTTGTTCACTGAAATTACTTATGTATGAAACACACTGTATTTGAAAATCGTATTCAGCTGCTTACAGTACTGATTTGATATCTCCTGGCTCTCAACCTCCACCCATACCCATATGTTTCCTCCCTCGTCCATAGAAACACCTAGAAAAGCAAAGAATATATCTCAGACAACTGAATGCACCATGTTACGAAAAATAAATGTATATACAGTCCTCAGTCCTGATCATTAGAACCACAGTACATTACGTGAATAAAAAAAAAATATTTTCTCTAACAGTTATATGTCACTGCACTTAAACTATTGCTGGACCGACTCGATTATTATTGGTGGAGGTTGTTGCAGCAATAGTCTCTCAGTCTCCAGCTGCCGATGTAGATCAACCAATGTTTCAGGGATGAAGGCTTCAATGACAAGAAAAAATTGTGATTGTAATAATAGTTATAGAATAAAAATTAGTTCGTCAGCCACTAAAGTTGAAGCAACGAAGCATTCAAAAACTTGGTAATACAGAGGTATGGCTCTACCGACTATGATCTGAACAGGTGCTGTGAGGGATACTAAAATTACGAGGCACACAGCCCATTGAATGATTAGAACAATTATCTTACATGATAGACTGTCCTGGCGAAAGCGTTTGCTGCTGCAACCGCTGCTGATGCTGTCGCTGGAGATAGTGGGCTTAATTTGCTTTTTCCTGAAAACAAAAATGGCATAAGAACAAACAATCAACCATGCAGGCGAACTGACGAAGGCAGAATGAGAGCGGCTAAACCAAACCGGTGGTTTATATAACCTCTACCCCTCCACCTAGCATTTCACCTAGGGAGCCTATAAGACTGCAGCATTCCTCTCTACCTGCTGATGAATGCCGGTCTGAGCACACAGAACAAGTTGGTGTTAGTCTGCTGGCCACGGATTTCGTGCGCTTTTGCATACAGATCTGGCTAACTCTGGAAACGCCAACCTGTTCCACTGATCTGTTCTTTGTGCTGGACGCGCTCGTCGATCCGGCCGAAGGGCCCACTTCTGGTCGCCGGTTCACTATTTGGCTATCTGCTTTCGCTGCCGGACGCGCCACTTCACGGGTCCTGGGTTGCGACCATGCCTCATGTAATGAAACTATAGTGATTTATGAACAATATTCCCGGCCGATGTATTTTAGAGTGTATTTGTATTCATTTATTTTTATGTGGTGTCTTTCCCTTCCACGTCCACCCGGGAAGACAGTGCAGTGTTTTGTATGCTATTGTGTTTGAAACAAATTGTTTAAAGCAATATTTGTTCATGCATTGAGGTGTCGAACACGTAACCTAATTTTTTTATGCAGGCAAATATTTCAAATTTTCAATTTGTTAAATTCGCCCCAGTAAATTGTTTACCAATGTACAATACTGGCCATTAAAATTCCTACACCACGAAGATGACGTGCTACAGACGCGAAATTTAACGGACAGGAAGAAGATACCGTGATATGCAAATGATTAGCTTTTCAGAGCATTCAAACAAGGTTGGCGCCGGTGGCGACACCTACAACGTGCTGATATGAGGAAACTTTCCAACCGATTTCTCATACACAAACAGCAGTTCACCGACGTTGCCTGGTGAAACGTTGTTGTGATGTCTCGTGTAAGGAGGAAAAATGCGTGCCATCACGTTTCCGACTTTGATAAAGGTCGGATTGTAGCATATCGCGATTGAGGTTTATCGTATCGCGACATTGCTGCTCGCGTTGGTCGAGATCCAATGACTGTTAGCAGAATATGGAATCGGTGGGTTCAGAATGGTAATACGGAACGCCGTGCTGGATCCCAACGGCCTCGTATTACTAGTAGTCGAGATGACAGGCATATTATCCGCATAGCTGTAACGGATCGTGCAGCCACGTCTCTTTCCCTGAGCCAACAGATGGGGACGTTTGCAAGACAACAACCATCTGCACGAACAGTTCGACGACGTTTGCAGCAGCATGAACTAAGAGCTCGGAGACCATGGCTGCATCACAGATAGGAGCGCCTGCGATGGTGTACTGAACGACGAACCTGGGTGCACGAATGGCACAACATCATTTTTTCGGATGAATCTCTGTTTACAGCATCATGATGGTCGCATCCGTGTTTGGTGACACCGCGGTGAACGCACATTGGAAGCGTGTATTCGTCATCACCATACTGGCGTATCACCTGACGTGATGGTATGCGGTGCCATTGGTTATATGTCTCGGTCACCTGTTGTTCGCTTTGACGGCACTTTGAACAGTGGACGTTACATTTCAGATTTGTTACGACCCGTGGCTCTACTCTTCATTCGATCCCTGCGAAACGCTACATTTCAGCAGGATAATGGCACGACCGAATGTTGCAAGTCCTGTACGGGCCTTTCTGGATACAGAAAATGTTAGACTGCTGCCCTGGCCAGCACATTCTCCAGATCCCTGACCAATTGAAAACGTCTGGTCAATAGTGGCCGAGCAACTGGCTCGTCACAATACGCCAGTCACTACTCTTGATTAACTGCAGTATCATGTTGACCCTGAATGGACAGCTGTTCCTGTACACGCCATCCAAGCTCTGTTTCACTCAATGCCCAGGCGTATCAAGGCCGTTATTGCAGCCAGAGGTGGTTGTTCTGGGTACTGATTTCTCAGGGTCTATGCACCCAAATTGCGTGAAAATGTAATCACATGTCAGTTCTAGTGTAATATATTTGTCCAAAGAATACCCGTTTATTATCTGCATTTCTTCTTGGTGTAGTAATTTTAATGGACAGTAGTGTATTTATGACACATCTTCAAGCAAACTACTGTTCACTGATCCTTTTGAAAGTGTATTTAGAGATATATTCAGTGGGATTTAATACCGCTTGAAGCCGCTCATACACGAAGACGCGGCAAGACTGCCCTATTTCCCAGAAAAGCGGGGAATGTCTCAGGGAGGAAGGCTGGATGAAGCCTGGGAGGGTTTACAAGTGTGCCAAAATCCGCCACGATCTTTTCAGAGTATGTGTTCACGTGTGGCGGTATTCCTTGGAATAAAAACTTAATTACATCACAAATTGTTTTAATATTCTTGTGTCATCTACAAAGCTCTCTCTCTCCCTGTGCAGTGTTGTATTTAGTTACTGTGACATCTGCAATTTATAATGTGCGAAATGTTCCGCACAATTACCAAACTGTTCAAATAATATAGTGTATCACCGCAAATTGTCTAACTATTCCAACCTTAGTTTGCACAGTGTTTTCTGTGAAAGTGTATTTTTTAAGTAGTTTTATGATATATATTCAGTTTCTAAGGCGAATTATATAATTAATATTTCCTGTGGCACATCTTCTAAAGCAGAACCATTTGCAGATTTTTATGACATCAGCAAGATATGTATGTGACAATATTCTGCACATAGCTTGAACACTAGATTAATAATTCCTGACATTCTCAATGAGAAGAATAATCCATGTGACACAAAGAAACATAGTGCACTAAGGAGGCAGAAGTCTGAGGTATTTCCCTATGTGACAGGAGGTGGTAAGCACCGACCTGTTGCTGCTGCATGCTGGTGCTATAAACCTAGAAGATGGCTCTGGTGGATAGAGTGCGCACTATAATGTTTTTCATATATGTTCAGTGCAATCTGTGGTAGTGTAATTATGTGGTTTCGTTCATTACCAAGTTAAGAAAAGTACCACAATTGTTTGCCATAGTCTAAATTGTTTAAACACCAGTGTCAATTTCGAGGTGTTTGTGATTTCAGAAATAAATAAACAATATTCTTAAACAAATTGCTTAAACAATGCCTTAAGCACGCTATGTTAGCCTACTGTTGTGAGGGCCTCCCAGACCAGCACCTCGACATAGACTGAGCGAATTACCTGTCATTTTTTCCCCTGTGCCAGCGTCTTGGATTATATCATGAGTGGGAGGGGGAGGGGAGGGGGCTGGGAGCACCCCGTGGCAGTACCTATGACGTTATTTGGGTGTGGGGTGATAATTAATTGATCAATTAATTAATTAGCATAATTAATTTAATATCAGTTCCATATAAAAACTAGGACAGAACCTGATTTACCCTACTACTCATGTGTAGTGCTAAGAGTTTAAATACGGACGGTGTGTTCCGTGGTTGGCGTGTGATCCGCTTACTGAAAACGCTAAACGTGGAAGGATATGAACATATTTCGCAGCATTATCTACATCGTACAGTAGGGAACAGTTCAGAGACGATGGTTATCTGTATGAGCATGACAATGCACCCTGTCATAAATCAGAATCTGTGAGGCAATAGTTTGCAGACAACAGTATTCCTGAAATGGACGAGTCTGCTGAGAGATCTGACCTGAACCCAATGGTATACATTTGGGGTGTGTTAGAAAGCCGACTTCTTCCCAGACTCCAGCGACCAACACCACTCCCTTCTGTGGTTCAGTTCTTGGAGAAGAAGAGGCTGCCATTCCTCTACAGGTATTCAGACACCACCTTGAAAGTGTCTGCAGCAGAGTTCGTGACGTCATAAAGGTGACGGATAGAAACATTCCATGTTAATGTTCATTAATAGGTGTTCGGATCCTTTTGAGGAAATAGTGTCTGTTTTATGAGCTTGACTTGGTTATGTAAGAATGAGCTTTTTTCAGATGGGTGTTTCTCCAAGTATCGATTAGTTTAAATTCTCTAATCACATATATAGTTCCAAGGTGAAGATGGACTGGAAGTCTGATCTGCTTGGTGCAATACACAGTTAATGTTTGCCACTATGACAGTTGGGACCCTTCAGTCCCAAAATAAAAGCGATAAATCCTAAGATAATAATACACATCCCTCCCACTTTTCGTTACTTCCCGAAGGCGGGTAAATTATCATACATTGAACTTATATATAACTGAAAGATTGTCCCTTGGTGGTAGGCAGGAAAGCTATAGGATTCCATTATAATCCCTTTTTGTGGGTAGCGACCGTACCGGTTTCGCCACTTATGTTTATAATAACATCTTAAACTGTGATGGTTAGTATCTTGTGCGTGGGAACTTCTTGGAGCAACACAATAACGAGATTCGCCGTTTTGAAGTACTGTTGCGACCAGACGGCATTTGTATTATTTTTCATTCTATTGTCGTTAACTGTGTCTATGCGGTGCAATTGGTCCATTTGTGACAAACATTTGCTCTTCGGATGTCTACCCAGTTGGTCTGCTGAGCTTTCCTACTGTCCTTACCATCGCTCTCTGAGCCGCCCTCTAGACTATTGCCTGCCTTTCCGCGAGTACTTTGTCTGTGTGAAGTTATGTCTATTTGCATTAGATTCTCCACTACTCTTACATACAATTTAGTTTCATCTACTGGCTTTTCTTATTCGCTATACCTTACAAACAATTTCCACACTCACTGTTTCCTGTTTTGAATCTCGGTTCGGTTTGTTTCACCCTCTCTGACAGAAATTGTGTCACTTGCATGCGTCAACTTGTCAAGTGATTGCGTTCTGCGAATTTTTGCTCCTGGGTTGTGGGTCCCTCTAACGCAATTACGCCAGCGTTCTTCACGGTTTGCTTTGTGCTTTTTTATATCAGGGCACATAATTTTACTCGTTTTTTTCCAAGGCTTTCGCTGTTGGCTACGTCTTCCTCCGCTCTTGTTTCTGGCCTATGTTATCGTGAAACTGTATTTTATTTTGTCTCCTCGGTGGTTCTGAATCTCCACTGTTTAAGATTTACTTTCCTGATTCCGAATCCGTGCCAGTAGGGGCTAACTTTGACAGATTCTTAGAATATTCTATCGATGCAACGCGTGATACCATTTTGTAGGAGAAACTGCTGAAAATAACTGCACCTGGACGTACTTACTTTTACAATTCAACTGTCTCTTATAGCAATTAGAAAGAAATGGCTGATTGTAGAATATCGGTACCGAAGAAGTTGTGGATCCGAGTAAGGTAAAAGAAACTGTGTTTAACTCAAGACGCTATTCTAACACATGTATTAGCAGGATATATATGTCTTCATGACGGAAAGTAGAACAAAATAAAGAAGGGGGTACTCTGAGAAAATTTTAAACTATCGTCTATACAGTTGTAGGATCGTCCTCAGATTTCGTTAGCAAGTATCCACTGAACAGTGCTATTAACTCTGATTTCTCTAGTTGTTTATATATGCTACTCGTCATTCATTAATTAATTTCTTTCATAAAAGCAAAATTTAGTTAATTTTCAGTGTCCAGTATTGCAACAAGCAATACGCTTCACAATTTTCTGAGACCGTGTTTGCTGCCTTTCTCACTGGATCCTTACTTTGTATCGCTTGGCAGTGCATCACCGATGTCTTTATCTTCTTGGCAACACTTCTTGTTCCTATAGTGTCAAGAGCACACGCCACAGCGTTTCACGCTGAGAAGAACCCATTCCCCTTTTCCGTAATTTGCAATTCTTCGTATTCTTCGCTTTCTACCTAATTACTGAGTTCAAGTTTATACAAAGCCACCAGTTAGTCGTCTTTACCTATACAGTGTACTGGCTTGCCAATGAAATTGTTGCACCGTTGGTACCATAACTACAGAAGTACATAAAAAAATGAATGAAATCATAACTTCAGTCAGTGGTTGGTTCGTAAGCTCATGACCAAACTTCACTTTTGATAACTAGATTTACGCCTTTAATGTTTACAAATACAGAAATATTAATTTAAAACTGTTAAGTATGACGAAACACCTCCATCTCAAGTTACGATGCAGTAAATATGCAGAAATGCCTTTAAGGTACCTGAAATAGGAAGTGGATTCCAGTGTCTCCTCACGTTTTCTTGCACTGGTATGGAAAGTGTTACCTGTTAGGCAATAATGTGGAACTCGTAGCACAGGCGCACACCACTGGGTAGTTCCGAATATAAGTTTTAATCTAGTTTGCAGGTTCAGTTTTGGCGGTCGACGGTCGAGGGCTTAAGCTTTTCGTTGCTAATAACCGTTGTAATGTTTAAGATGAATTAATCTTCGTATCAGCCGGCCGGGGTTGGCCGAGCGGTTCTAGGCGCTACAGTCTGGAACCGCGCGAACGCTACGGTCGCAGGTTCGAATCCTGCCTTCGGCATGGATGTATGTGATGTCCTTAGGTTAGTTAGGTTTAAGTTGTTCTAAGTTCTAGGGGACTGATGACCTCAGAAGTTAAGTCCCATAGTGCTCAGAGGCAATCTTCGTATCACACTGTTATCAAAGTTCATTCCTGAACACGATGCCTTTCCGCATTAATATCTTCCGCAGGGTTGTGATTTGACTTTTGTTTCTCTTTTGTGATTCAGTAACTGTTGTTGGCATAAGCTTCTCTGTCTTATTACTAGTAACTATTGCTCGAAATCTTTTTTCTTAGTTATTTTTACATTTCTTCACTGCAGAAGAGATACGATTTCATTTAACTGTGAATAGATATTTTCATTCAAACTGTCATTAAATAAAGACCACACATCTCAGCCACGTAATCGCAGTAGTCCAGAAACCTCAGTATTTCATTTCTAATCTTGAATTGCATAATAATGAAATTCCGACATTGAAAGAATTCTCCCATGTTCAATAACAACTGACTTTCCAAAATCAATCATACCTCAAATCTACCGTCAAACAAATTTCCAAATATCCTCAAAATGATTTACGTTCTTCTTTGAATAACTTTATTACATTATTTATTACATATCAGCCCGAGCCACGTATGAAACTTAAATACCTTATGTGAACGAATTTCAACTCCTCGTGGCTAAATCTGAACGTGAAATGGTTGCATGTTTTATATCATTAAAATTTACAACTATTAAATTCATTTGTTTCCATTGTAATGTAGGGTCGGGCGAATCGTATCGGGAGGTCTTCTTTGGAAATCGGCCGGCGTTTTAAAGCCAATGTAGACCAGCAAAGACGGCAACTTGACGATGGGAAGACTATTCTTTCTGCTACTGCCACTCCCCATTTTCGGCATCACGAAATAGAAAACAAACAAACGTCTCTTACAATGTCATATTACAAAAAACAATATATAAGATCTCTCCATGTTCAACATCGTTATAAAACATACGACTACTTAAATCTATGTGTTAGGTGGCGAAAATTGCTCGATTGAACATTGTATCGTCAAAGCACTCACCTTACACGTTTTTATTGCTGATCTGTATCTACTGCGATCCGTTTCCAGCCCCCTTTCTTTTTCAATATGTTTTTCATTGGAGCCACACATCTGACCAACATTTTTTTATTTGATCGAAGACATCAGTGAACTGTTCCAGTCAAATTTTTCCTAGTCATAACATTGCGGTGTTAGCTAACATTTGGCCCCTGCATACAGTTTTCATCGGGGTGGTATATTTAATGGGAAAAAAGCGCCCACCCAGTTGTTAAAAACTGATATTTCAACCACCTTCTGCTGTCAGCTGTCAACAACATTGTGGAGCTCGATTTTTGATTGACTAAGAAGTATTGGTTGCACTTTTTATTAAAATTTCTGACTTCCGATTATTTCGATTGAGGAGGAAGCCAGAGCTGTAGTGGTGTACTGGCCCGTGATGCCCAGTCGCTGTACGACAACAGACTTCGCTGTGCGCTCTCGGCCTGTATTTACTAGCGCTCCCAATGAACCATCCTCGCTGGAGCTATCTGCTCGTAGTCCAACTGCTGTTGGCACCCATGACGATAGGAACCTGTGTCCACCATCGCAATTGTTGTTGGCTGGCTGGTTCACTGTGTCCATCACCTCTCATATCTTGTTGGTCAAGATAAGTGACCCCCTACGAAGTACGTGAGCTTTCTGGAACTGTAGAGCCTATCCGCCGTCATAGTGATGTTCAGGCACTGCTGACTTGCTATGTAGTCCATGCCGTGTTCCTCTCATGTTCCACCTGGCTTATGCTACCCTCTCCTCACTCAACCATCTGCCTCTGTAGGCGAGGTCGCTAACGCATACCTATACGGCGGCGCTGGACTCGGAGGTAGCCGGTTCGAATGGACCTGGAACAGTTGTGTGGTGTGCAGGGACGATTGTGCGAAACCTGGCACCCTTCCTGAGATAAACAACTTCCCGCCAGTAGCATACAGGAACACAAAAAAATTTGTTTTCTACCTAGAAGTATAGCATAGTGTTCAACAGTCAACGACACGTGTCATAGGAATTAATTTAAATATATATTAAAAGGTTGAGGAAATGGCAACCAGTCACTTTTTACGATAATTTAATTTGCTTTTACAAATTTCAGGCTAGTTTTTGTCCCTCTTCTATCGGCGGTTGCATACGTATATATATTTATAAGCACATCAGTATCACACAAATTGCTACTTTCAGGCTGTAGGAACGATATTCATAAAATAAATTATCTTGAAATAAATGATCTTTGCTGGGCCTGGAGCATATATGAGGTAAAAATGTGACATTTTTATAGAAATTCATTCCCAGTTAACAATAAAATTCTAATTTCTATGATAAACAACTACCACCTCCGAACTTCAGAGATTGATTTATTCTGTGTCCGCCTCCATAGCTGAGTAGTGCCGGCACGGTAGCTCAGTGTGTTCGGTCATGGGGTTAGCTACCCTCTGAAATAAAAAAAAACTGAGTGTGTGGATCAACGAAGAACCTGAACGGGTGCCATGCGACGTCCACGCCGAACAAATACAACGAACAATATACAAAAAAATTTGATCCACAAAAAAAAAAAGAGATCAGCGTGTCGGAATGCCATGCGCGGGACCCGGGTTCGATTCCCGCCTGGATCGGAGATTTTATCCCCTCTGAGACTGGGTGTTGTGATGTCCTCATGATCATGTCATCATCATCGACACGCAAGTCGCCGAAGTGACATCACCTAAAAAGACTTGCACTAGGCGACCGGTTTACCCGACGGGAGGCCCTCGCCACGCGACATTTCATTTATTCTGTAAAGATAAAGCATCGCAGGAATGAGAACTGTCATTTTAACTGTCAAAAAATAGTATTCTATACAGGTGAAATTGCGAGATTTACGCAACTTGTCTCCAGACAAATATCTACTCCGAGTTGCATTATCAACTCTCTCCACCTAGATGTGAGTAAAATAGTAAAACAATTTAATGTAAAACATACATAGACATAAGTAAGCCATATTAATTGCAACTTCTACACTTGGGAATAGCATACTAGTCGAAACAAGGTTGTAGTGAAGAAATACGACCAGTATAAGCTAGTCATGGAGCTCTAATATTCAACATGGATTTATAATGTTTAATTTATGTGTTTATTAAGGCAAGGTGTATTTATCTGAGGAAGAATAAATGCATGTAGTTGCATGACATATGCCTGTGTTTCTTCTGCATCGATTTTGTGTTCGGTGTCCACTCGTACAGATTTTTATTCGAAGAATTTCTCAGCTGGAATGTCACGATGATTCCCTTGCACCAGGCGACCGGTCTACCCGACTTTGGGGCAGTCATGTCGGTCTTCGTTAGCGAATGCTTTACAAATTACAAGAGACATTTAGCCGACATTGTCTCGTTTTCAGAGAACAGCACAAGGAGGTAATTTCTTTTCGTACTCCATTAAACTTATTTACAACATATACAAGATTGCCAATGGGTATGGCACGTATTAAACTTCTTTTCAGTATTTAGGTAATTTCCAATGGTTGTGACGTTATCTTCTTCGTCGTAATTTCTGCGTGTAGGCCACACATATTGGAAATCATTTAAAGTTGTCATCAATTTTGAATCTTTTTAAATCTTTTGTAATAGTCTCGCCAGTTTTAATTACCTACTTCTTTCTTCTTTTCCCATAGAAGTTTATTGGCTCTGAGCACTATGGGACTCAACAGCTTAGGTCATAAGTCCCCTAGAACTTAGAACTACTTAAACCTAACTAACCTAAGGACATCACACACACCCATGCCCGAGGCAGGATTCGAACCTGCGACCGTAGCAGCCCCGCGGTTCCGGACTGCAGCGCCAGAACCGGACGGCCACCGCGGCCGGCATAGAAGTTTATAATTAATCGCTCAAACTGATAGCCGCAGTATTCTGCGTCTTCTCTAAGACTGTTTACTAATGAATAAACATTTGGATGAACTTTTGATAGTAATGTATTTATCCTTCAGTATGTCACAGCTAGCAGCGCACAGACCGTGTACCCTACTTCCGAGGTGCATTACCTGAAGTGTGTTGGGCTCCACAGAAATGTCAACACAATACATCTCTGTACGAGTTTCACGCTGCACAATCGTCACATACTCGTTCGAATCCTGGGGTGGAAGACATTTTCACCGCGAATGTTCGGTCGGCAAGAGGAGAGGTGGTGGCATAAAGTTCTTGACGCCAGACTCACTGTTGAATCCATAAGTCGCAAGAGTTCGGAGCTTGTCGACACCGGTTATCTCTGACTTGGTTTTGTTTCGGCAGATTGCCTTCACAACTACTTGACCCAGAATTATTCATATTAGTTTACTGACTGCTTGTGCATGTGGCAAGAGGACGATGTGCTGTTGTTCTTGCTTTTCCTTCTTTTTGGTTTAGTTTTGTGTTGCAAAAATGTTATATATTGACTTTATACATTGTATTTTTAACCTACCTTTTGGTTCTGAGAGTAGAACGTAGTTTTCGGAACCCCTGTTCAAGTATCCTATGTGCTACCTTGGTAAACATGTGCACGGTAGTATTAGTTTGTTCATGGTACTGATTGGGGATTAAGGGGGGGGGGAGGAGAGAGGGCAGGCATCTGTCAATGTTTATTGGTTTCCTTTATAGGCCAGCCCGCGGTCAAATGAGCTACATAGCATAACTTTGTGCCATTGCCTGGCTAATGTTTGCGGTACTCCTATAGGCACCACCTTGTGACAGTAAATCTCATATTTGTGACCTAAACAGTGAGTTCAGAACCTATTGTAGGAAGTAGGTTACAGTACGCTTGTTCGCCCACTGCTTGAATACTGCTCAGCAGTGTGGGATACGTACCAAATAGGGTTGATAGAAGAGATAGAGAAGATCCAACGGAGAGCAGCGCGCTTCGTTACATGATCATTTAGTAATCGCGAAAGCGTTACGGAGATGATAGATAAACTCCAGTGGAAGACTCTGCAGGAGAGACGCTCAGTGGCTCGGTACGGGCTTTTGTTAAAATTTCGAGAACATACCTTCACCGAAGAGTCAAGCAGTATATTGCTCTCTCCTACGTATATCTCGCAAAGAGACCATGAGGATAAAATCAGAGAGATTAGAGCCCACATAGAAGCATACCGACAATCCTTCTTTCCACGAACAATACGAGACTGGAATAGAAGGGAGAACCGATAGAGGTACTCAGGGTACCGTCCGCCACGCCGTCAGGTGGCTTGCGGAGTATGGATGTAGATGTACATGTAGATGTATTGTTTGCTTCCCGTACTATAGAGGAACTCAGCCTTCGTTTAATTCGGTACAAGAGCTCGTGCCACATCCTTCCTTTACTCTCCTTTACGATTCGTTTTGCTTCTGTCATCGATACCCGAAATACTACGAAGTTCATTGAGACTGTACTGCACTTGAATATTCGTAGCGACGTCCTCCTGTTCCTGAATACTGAGTGGCAAATATCGCTTCACCAAAGGAATGGTCGCCTTGAGAATCGGAGAACATTTTACGGCATAAACTCGACAGCAGTCTGGCGGGACTCACGCTTATGAGGTTATCCACTCACTCTTGAATCTGTCCCGAAGTTAAATAGAGATAACGTCTAGTTAGCTCTCCTGATAATTATTTCGACATCCTTTGTTCGTGAGGTGCTCTGTCTTGCTAGCCAATCCAAATGAGGGGCCGTGCGGTTCTGGCGCTTCAGTCTGGAACCGCGTGACCGCTACGGTCGCAGGTTCGAATCCTGCCTCGGGCATGGATGTGTGTGATGTCCTTAGGTTAGTTAGGTTTAAGTAGTTCTAAGTTCTAGGGGTCTGATGACCACAGATGTTAAGTCCCATAGTGCTCAGTGAATCCAAATGAGGAAGTGGTCTCTTGCGTAAAGATTTGAAGCCACTTCCTACTGAATAGCATGTGCGAGGGGTAGAGTTCTTAATGACTGGTAAAAGTCGAGAATAGCCACGAAGCTGTAGTGTGACATTGGACCAGTATTTGCCGGTATAAGTACTGAGAACTGATGAGACTAAACAGTTTTCCCTGTTAAAGATAGAGGAGGAGTTCGATGTCACATTTTAAGCATTTCATATTGTAGAAAATTCAACGAACACACTCTTAACAGTCCTCTGAGCATATATTGTGACTGCAACCACATGCATGTCTGTGATGAGACGACAGGTTGAAATGGTTCAGATGGCTCTAAGCACTATGGGACTTAACAAAAATGTGTGTGAAATCTTATGGAACTTAACTGCTAAGGTCATCAGTCCCTAAGCTTACACACTACTTAACCTAAATTATCCTAAGGACAAACACACACATCCATGCCCGAGGGAGGACTCGAACCTCCGCCGGGACCAGCCGCACAGTCCATGACTGCAGCGCCTGAGACCGCTGGGCTAATCCCGCGCGGCGGGACTTAACGTCTGAGGTCATCAGTCCCATAGACTTAGAACTACTTCAATCTAACTAACCTAGGGACATCACACACATCCATGCCCGAGGCAGGATTCGAACCTGCGACCGTAGCAGCAGCGCCGTTCCGGACTGAAGCGCGTAGAACCGCTCGGCCACATTGGCCGGCGACGACAGGTGAAACGTGATACTCATCACTGATGAATGCGGCATCAGTGACAACCGTCTTATGGAGGATGTAGTCCCCCACCACAGGAGTGCCATGGGATCTGCAATTGTTCCCTTGGGGCAGACGCGAAGTGGTCTTAGCTGTGTCAGGAATTTCAGTTCCTCCATTTGGAAACTGCAGCCATTAGAGCTCTACTGTAAGTTTGGGACGTTCATCACGGAGATTTCTCTGTTTCTCCTCTTATTTTCCGTCTGTCAGATATTGCCTGTTCCCATAATATGTGTTTAGCGGTCTTCAGCATTTGAAATCACCATCCTTCTGCTATAACATCCCTTGCAGTTTGCTCTCTTTGTAGCATCTCTCTTGTTTTTTAACAACTTTAACTTCTGCATGTGTTTATGTACAGGATGATTCAAAAAGAAAGAATCGGCTTCAATTGTATATTAAGGACAAACTACGAAAGACAGAAAAGCATTGCGCATGTCACTGGATAGAGGAAGGTTCAAAGTTTTATATTCGCAGAGACACTATAGTATGCAGTCAACATGAGCACTATGCTTTGCTCAAGAAACATCGAAACGGTAGCCCATTTCTTTCGACACACGAATCAACAGATTCCTGTTCTCATCTTTTGAAGAGTAGCTGCCATAGGCGTGATAAAGAGTCTGTCTTTTGTATAGCCTCACAGAAAAAAATCGCTATGTTTGAGGTCTGGTGAAACATCTGCTTGTCCAAATCTTTCAATCCAACGTTGTGAGACGATGTTGTTAATGCTGAAACTCAAGGTTAACGTGAGACAGGGCGCCGTCATGCATAAAAATGAAATAATTGTAATCTTCGTGAATTGAGGAAACAACCAGTTTTGCAACCTGTTCAGGTATGACATTCCTGTCATAGTTTTCTCCGCAATCAAGAAAGGTCCGTAAACTTTGTGAAAAACAAAGTTCGACGACAGCATCAGGGTTTTGTGGTCCCCAAATTATTACATTATGGCTGTTTAGTGTACCCGACAGATGACACGTCGATTCGTCCGAAAGAATGAGTAGTCTGGAAAAAGTGTCCACTGCCATATCATGGCGGACGGAAATGCAGAATTCGTACCTTCTGTTACGGTCTCCGGGTCATAATTACTGCAGTAACCACATCGTGTAACGCTTCATATGCAGGAGTCGTTTTACAACACAGCACACCTCACACCGTTGTTTGAGGAAGTTGAAGTACCTCGCTTGCCCGTCTTGTGGATTTCCGACGACTCCGTGTGAAGATATCTCGGACACCCTCGACATTTTCATCAGACATGCGTAGCCAACCTGTGCTCTTACCTTTGCATATGCAACCAACTTCCAAGAATTTTGTATGCCAGTCATAAATCTGCTTATGCAGAGGCGGCATCTTGCTGAATCGACGGCGGAATGCACGTTGCACTTGAACAATGGATTGACTTCGCCGCAAATTCCAACACACATAATGATTTCTCAGTGGTGTAGTCGCCATGTTGCTACAAAAACGACAGCGCAACTTGTCGAAACTTTGAACCCTCCTTTATCCAGTGACATCCGCAATGTCTTTCTATTTTTTTATAGTTTGTAATTAAGGACTGAAGTACGCCCTCTCTTTTTTAATCGCCCAGATAACTCTTATTACTACTTGACTTTATTATGGTTGTTGTTTTCTCGGATGGACGTAAGACCGCTCTCGTGTATTTACGAGTACATAAAGTGATTTTACTGAACAGATTATATTAGATTAGATGTACTTTTCGTTCCGATTGATCCATAGTGAGGAGATCCTCTGTTATGTGGAACATGTCATAAACAAGAATACACAATAAATAATTACAAAATAAGAACAGATATGCTAATGTACCTTATCCCAAATGAAACTGCCCTTGTGAATGTGGAATGTATTTGGAAAAAAGAATCTGTAGGCATATTTACATTTAAAAGGATATAAAACTTATCACCAAATAACAAATGTTCAGTACATTTAGGTGCATATGATAATTCTTAGACTATTGTATCTACGCATCATCAAATAAAAAAAAGTAAAAGAAAACATTTTACAGCACTTATTTGCAACGGTCGCAATACTGCAAAAAACAGAAGTCAGATTGTACGCAATATCCACATTATGTGGTATTACTAATAACACACATGCATCAAGTGGTTCTGCTAACAAATTCATCAGTGGAGTAGAAGGAGTTTGCCACCAATAAGTCCTTCAGACTCCTCTAAAGCTGAACATTATTGTTAGTTAAGCTTTTTATGGCTGCTGGCGTGTTACTGAAAATCTGGATTGCTGAATAGTGGACACCTTTCTGAACCAAAGTCAGTGACGTTAAATCTTTGATAACGCTATTGGCAAAATGGTTCAAATGGCTCTGAGCACTATGGGACTCAACTGCTGTGGTCATCAGTCCCCTAGAACTTAGAACTACTTAAACCTAACTAACCTAAGGACATCACACACATCCATGCCCGAGGCAGGATTCGAACCTGCGACCGTAGCAGTCGCACGGTTCCGGACTGCGCGCCTAGAACCGCGAGACCACCGCGACCGGCGATAACGCTATTCTTATTTCTAGTATTGATTCCATGAACTGAGCTGTTGGCTTTCTAATGGCAAATTTCATTAGGGAATACATACACTGATGGACCAAAACATTATGACCACCTGCTCAAAAGCTTGTCTGTCCGTCTTTGGAACGAAATACATAATTGATTCTGCGTATCAGGAATCCGATAGTTTCTTAGTAGGCTTGTGGACGTATGTGACATCAGGTGACGCGCAGGTCATTAATTTGCGTAAATAACGGGCAACTGATTTGCGTACGCGGTGATGACGCCCGATAGTGACCCCGTAGGGTTCCATAGGAATTACATCAGGTGAATTTGGTCACCGAGGCATCAGCGTGAGTTCATATAATGCTTCTCAAGCCACTCTAGCACGGTTCTGGCTTCGAGACACAGACAACTGTACTGCTGAAAGATGACATCGCCGTCAGTCAAGACATCGGTCATGAAGGGATGCAGGTGGTTCACAGCTGTCAGCGTGTCTTCGATTACTATCATATGTCTCATGCAAGCACAGTTGGATGTCTCCCATAGCATAATAATGCTCCCTCCTGCCTACGTCCTTGGCACACTGCACGTTTCGAGCCGCTGTTCATCTCGATGACGGCGTTTGTGGAGATTACCATAGGTCTAGTGCAGCAAACATGGGATTAACCCGAAGAGCTGACAAGTTTCCATTGATCGACTATTGAATCCCTATGGTCTCGTGCGCACTGCAGTCGTAACTGACGATGCCGTTGGGTCAACATGTGAACACGTGAGGTGGTCTGCTGCGGAGCTCCATGTTCAACGATGTACGATGAATGGAGTGTATTCCGAAACACTTGTGCGTGCACGAACATTGTGCTCTTCCGGCAGAGATGCTGCAGACCACCATCTATCCTAATTTAAAGGACAGACAAGCCTTCGAAACCCACAGTCTGTGTAGAGTCGTGGACGTCCAACCATTTCGTGCCTAGTGGTAGTTTCATTGTCCTTCTATCTCTTCCCGTAGATGCTTACGACAATAGCACGTGAACATTTCACCAGCTTCCCCGTTTTCGAAATACGCATTCACAGGCTCTGCGTAATAATAATCTGCACTTTGTCAAAGTCGCTTATCTCAATAGATTTCCTCATTTGTAGCCCATATCTTCGCTATCCCACCGCCCCCCCCCCCCCAACTGAACCATGGACCTTGGCGTTGGTTGGGAGGCTTGCGTGCCTCAGCGATACAAATAGCCGTACCGTAGGTGCAACGAGGGAGGGGTAAGTGCTGAGAAGTCTTACAAACGTGTGGTCCCTGAAGAGGGACATCAGCCTTTGCAGTTGTTGCAGGGGCAACAGTCTGCATGACTGACTGATCTGGCTTTGTAACATTAACCAAAACGGCCTTTCTGTGCTGGTACTGCGGCTGGCTGAAAGCGAGGGAATCTACAAGCGTAATTTTTCCCGAGGGCATGCAGCTTTACTGTATGGTGAAATGATGATGGCGTCCTCTTGAGTAAAATATTCCGGAGGTAAAATAGTCCCCCATTCGGATCTCCGGACGGGGACTACTTAGGAGGACGTCGTTATCAGGAGAAAGAAAACTGGGGTTCTACTGATCGGAGCGTGGACTGTCAGATTCCTTAATCGGACAGGTAGGTCAGAAAATTTAAAAAGGGAAATGGATAGGTTAAAGTTAGGTATGGGGGGAATTAGTGAAGTTCGGTGGCAAGAGGAACAAGACTTCTGGGCAGGTGAATACAGGGTTATAAATACAAAATCAAATAGGGGCAATGCAGGATTAGGTTTAATAATGAATAAAAAAAAATAGGAGCGCGGGACCCACGCCTACCACAGTACTACAAGTTTATATGCCAACTAGCTCCGCAGATGATGAAGTGATTGAAGAAATATATGAAGCGATAAAGGAAATTACTCAGATAGTTAAGGGAGACGAAAATTTAATAGTCATGGGGGACTGGAATTCGATAGTAGGGCAAGGAAGAGAAGGAAAGTAGTAGGTGAGTGTGGACTGGGCTAAGGAATGAAAGAGGAAGCCGCCTGATAGAATTTTGCGCAGAGCATAACTTAATCATTACTAAAAATTGGTTTAAGAATCATGGAAGAAGGTTGTGTACATGGAAGAGGCCTGGAGACATTGGAAGATATCAGATAGATTGTATAATGGTCAGACAGAAATTTAAAAAAAATGGCTCTGAGCACTATGGGACGGGTCATCAGTCCCCTAGAACTTAGAACTACTTAAACGTAACTAACCTAAGGACATCACACAACACCCAGCCATCACGAGGCAGAGAAAATCCCTGAACCCGCCGGGAATCGAACCCGGGAACCCGGGCGTGGGAAGCGAGACGCTACCGCACGGCCACGAGATGCGGGCGTAGAAATTTAAGAACCAGGTTTTAAATTGTAAGACATTTACAGGGGTGGATGTGGACTCTAACCACAATTTATTAGTTATGAACTGTGGATTAAAACTGAATAAATTACAAAAAGGTAGGAATTTAAGAAGATGAGATTTGGATAAACTGAAAGAACCAGAGCTTGTAGAAAGTTTCGGAGAGAGACTTAGGGAACGACTGACAAATACAGGGGAAAGAAATACAGTAGACGAAGCATGTGTAGCTTTGAGAGATGGAATAGTGAAGGCAGCAGAGGATCAAGTAGTCAAACAGACGAGGGTTGATAGGAATCCTTGGGTAACAGAAGAGATACTGAATTTAATTGATCAAAGAAGAAAATATAAAAATGCAGTAACTGAAGCAGGCGAAAAAGAATACAAACATCTCAAAAATGAGATCGACAGGAAGTGCAGAATGGTTAAGCAAAGATGGCTAGAGGACAAATGTAAGGTTGTAGAGGCATATATCACTAGGGGTAAGATAGATACTGCTTACAGGAAAATTAAAGAGACATTTGGAGAAAAGAGAACCACATGTATGAATATCAAGAGCTCAGATGGAAAACCAGTCTTAAGCAAAAATTGAAAGCAGAAAAGTGGAAGTAATATATAGAGGGTCAATACAAGAGGGATGTACCTGAGGCCAATATTATGGAACTGGAAGAGGACGTAGATGAAGATGAAGTGGGAGATATGATATTGCATGAAGAATTTGACAGAGCACTGAAAGACCTAATTCAGAAAAATGCCCTGGGAGTAGACAACATTCCACCAGAACTACTGATAGCTTTGGAAGAGTCGGACATGACAAAACTCTTCCTTCTGGTGAGCAAGATGCATGAGACAGGCGAAATACCTTCAGACTTCAAGTAGAATATAATAACTGCAATCCCAAAAAAAGCAGGTGTTGACAAGTGTGAAAATATACCTTCAGACTTCAAGTAGAATATAATAACTGCAATCCCAAAAAAAGCAGGTGTTGACAAGTGTGAAAATATACCTTCAGACTTCAAGTAGAATATAATAACTGCAATCCCAAAAAAAGCAGGTGTTGACAAGTGTGAAAATTACCGAACTATCAGTTTAATAAATCACGTTACAAAATACAAATACGAATTCTTTACCAATGAATGGAAAAACTGGTAGAAGCCGAAATCGGGGAAGATCATTTTGGATTCCGTAGAATTGTTGGAACACTCGAGGCAATACTGAGCCTACGACTTATCTTAGAAGATAGATTAAGGAAAGGCATTGCAGACTCTAGTATTTGCAGACTTAGAAAAAGCTTTCGACAATGTTGACTGGAATACTCTATTTAAAATTCTGAAGGTGGCAGGGGTATTACAGGTCGCAAAAGGCTATTTACAATTTGTACAGAAATTAGAGGGTAGTTATGAGAGTCGAGGGTCATGAAAGGGAAGCAGTAGTTGAGAAGGGAATAAGACAGGTTTGTAGCCCATCCCCAATGACGTTCAATCTGTATATTGAGCAAGCAGTAAGGGAAACAGAAGAAAAATTTGGAGTAGGAATTAAGATCCATGGAGAAGAAATAAAAACCTTGAGTTTTGCTGACGACTGACGACATTATAATTCTGTCAGAGACAGCAAAGAGCAGTTGAAAAGAACGGACAGTATCTTGAAAGGTGGATATGTGATGAACATCAACAGAAGCAAAAAGTAGTAGATGAGTTTTACTATTTGTGGAGCAAAGTAACTGATGATGGTCGAAGTAGAGAGAATATAAAATGTAGACTGGCTCTGGAAACGAAAACGTTTCTGAAGAAGAGCAATTTGTAAATATCGTGTATAGATTTAAGTGTGAGGAAGTATTTTCTGAAAGTATTCGTATGGAGTGCAGCCATGCATGGAAGTGAAACATGGACGATAAACCATTTAGACAAGAAGAGTATAGAAGCTTTTGAAACGTGGTGCTTCAGAAGAATGTTGAAGATTAGATGGGCAGACCAAGTAGCTAATGAGGAGGTACTGAATAGAAGTGAGGAGAAGAGGGATTTGTGACACAATCTATCTAAGAGAAGGGATCGATTGGCAGGACACGTTCTGAGGCATCAAGGGGCAACCAATTTAGTATTGGAGGGAAGCGTGGAGGGGAAATATCGTAGAGGGATTCCAAGAGATGGATATACTAAGCAGATTCAGAAGGGTGTAGGTTACAGTAGTTAGTCGGGGATGAAGAAGCTTGCACAGGATATTTGCAGTAGTTAGTCGGGGATAAAGAAGCTTGCACAGGATAGAGTAGCATAAGAGAGCTGCATCAAGCCAGTCCCCGGACTGAAGACCATAACAACAACAACATCGTCTTGGCAAGGGTGATCCCTGTCCGTGTCTGCTCCGCTTACATACACTACTGGCCATTAAAATTGCTACACCAAGAAGAAATGCAGATGATAAACGGGTATTCGTTGGTCAAATATATTATACTAAAACTGACATGTGATTACATTTTCACGCAATTTCGGTGCATAAATCCTGAAAAATCAGTACCCAGAATAACCACCTCTGGCCGTAAGAACGGCCTTGATACGTCTGGGCATTGAGTCAAACAGAGCTTGGATGGCGTGTACAGGTACAGCTGCCCATGCAGCTTCAACACGATACCGCAGTTCATCAAGAGTAGTGACTGGCGTATTGTGACGACCCAGTTGCTCGGTCACCATTGACCAGACGTTTTCAATTGGTGAGAGATCTGGAGAATGTGCTGGCTAGGGCAGCGGTCGAACATTTTCTGTATCCAGAAAGGCCCGTACAGGACCTGCAACATGCGGTCGTGCATTATTCTGCCGAAATGTAGGGTTTCGCAGGGATCGAATGAAGGGTGGAGCCACGAGTCGTAACACGTCTGAAATGTAACGTCCACTGTTCAAAGTGCCGTCAATGCGAACAAGAGGTGACCGAGACGTGTAACCAATGGCACCGCATACCATCACGCCGGGTGATACGCCAGTATGGCGATGACGAATACACGCCTCCAATGTGCGTTCACCGCGATGTCGCCAAACACGGATTCGACCATCATGATGCTGTAAACAGGACGTGGATTCATCCAAAAAAAATGACGTTTTGCCATTCGTGCACCCAGGTTCGTCGTTGAGTACACCATCGCAGGCGCTCCTGTCTGTGATGCAGCGTCAAGGGTAACCGCAGCCATGGTCTCGGAGCTGGTAGTCCATGCTGCTGCAAACGTCGTCGAACTGTTCATGCAGATAGTAGTTGTCTTGCAAACGTCCCCATCTGTTGACTCAGGGATCGAGACGTGGCTGCACGATCCGTTATTGCCATGCGGATAATATGCCTGTCATCTCGACCGCTAGTGATACGAGGCCGTTGGGATCCAGCACGGCGTTCCGTATTACCATCCTGAACCCACCGATTCCATATTCTGCTAACAGCCTTTGGATCTCGACCAACGCGAGCAACAACATCGCGATACGATAAACCGCATTCGCGATAGGCTACAATCCGACCTTTATCAAAGTCGGAAACGTGATGGTACGCATTTCTCCTCCTTACACGAGGCATCACAACAACTTTTCACCAGGCAACGCTGGTCAACTACTGTTTGTGTATGAGAAATCGGTTGGAAAGTTTCCTCATGTCACCACCGGTGCCAACCTTGTGTGAATGCTCTGAAAAACTAATCATTTACATATCACAGCATCTTCTTCCTGTCGGTTAAATTTCGCGTCTATAGGACGTCACCTTCGTGGTGTAGCAATTTTAATGGGCAGTAGTGTACTTTTGCTACCGCGGCACGTGCCTGCAACGCCATCAGGTGGACTACAATGTTGCGGTGGGCAGCGGTCATGATGTTTTGGCTCATCAGTGTATATTGGGAAGTAGTAGTTAGTATCCACAGTTCCTTAAACAGCTCTGTGCAGGACGTTCTTGAATTCACACCACAAATAATGTGCTCGTAAAACTTTAGCTTGGCTTGATGAGTTACCCCAGAAAATAATGCCGTATGACATTATCGAAGGACAGTAACCATAGTACGCTAGCTTCTTTATTTTTGTGTTTGGAATCATTCGTATAGCAAATGTATATTTGTTTATGCACGTCAGCAGTTCTATGGTGACATTTCTGGAAGATTCTATTTATGTTGATGAATTTGCTTTGAAGACCAACTTCTTCAGAACAGAGGTGAAAGACGATGAAAAGTTTGGTGGTTTCTGTGCCTTCTACGGTATCTTCGGCTCACTATACTGTAAATACTGGTGTGCAGAATGTAAGGATAGAAAAAAAAACTTTCGCATCATGTATCTCTGCCAAGTAGAGACTTGTGCCATACGTAGAAGGAACCATTACAGTATAGCGCATATGGAACAAAGAAATACGCAATGAGACGAATAGAAACGGCAATTTAATTCAAAGACAGTAATGTCACACCGATTCAGTGATTCTAGATCCCCTAGACATTACGAAACGCGGGACATGGATTATAATGGGGAGTGTGAACACCACGGACTGCAACGCATGCTCCGCAACGTGATACCATACTGGCTACAAGGCTTGCAAAGAATTCTTTTGTTAGGGTCATCCATTCCTCCATCACTGCTTTTAACAACTGCTGGATGTTCGTTGGTGCATTTTGACGTGCTGTAGTACGACTCCCCAACGCATCTCACTCGTGCTCGATGAGCTTTAAGTCACGGAAGGAGTAGGCGAGTGCATTCACTGAATATCTTCTCGTTCCAAGAGTTCCTCTACCTGCGCAATTCGATGTGGTTGCGCATTGTCACTCATAAGAATGAAGTCATTGCCATATGCTCCCTGAAAAAGCACATGGGGAAGAAGTACAGCGTCAATAACAAGATGGACTGGTGAGAGTACTGTGTTCAAAGATTTGGAGGTCAATAAACTTATGCAACATCACGTGTCCCCACACTATAACAACTGGGTCACAAAAACGATCGTGTTAGAGAATGTTCCTGGGTGCATTCCGTGTTTCCAACTTTGACCATACGAGGAATATTGTCGGACATTATCGTTTTGCTGGTGCAGGTGTGACGATGTGAGAAGGCCAATATTGCACGGGTGTACTGATCTCCAAATTTTTGAACATCGTACATTCACCGTTCAATGTTATTGTGACAATGTACTCCCTCATCATTTGCAGGTGGAGAAGCTCTTGGAACGAACAAATATTGGGCGAGTGAACTGGCCTGCCTGTTTTCCTGCCCTAAATCCCATTGAAGATGTATGAGATGCGTTGGAGAATCGTATAGCAGCACGTCAAAATGCACATCCATCCATCCAGAAGCTGTCAATCAGGCTGGTGGAGGAATGGAACGCCCTGCCACAAGAATTCCTTACCAGCTTTGTGCTCAGCATGAGAGAACGTTGCATAGCATCCACTGCCATTCTTGTTGATCACACACCCTATCAAGAATTATGCCCCGCCTTTTGTAATACCCAGGAGACAATTTGACTTCGGTATAATTATTGTCTTTGAATAAAAGTGTCGTTTATTTTCATCTCATTGAATGTTTCTTTCAAATACCTTCTGTACAATACTGTATCAGGTCTTTCTATGTATGGTCCGAGTTTCAACGAGCTACATTATTTGGCACTGACACACCATTCAAAAGCTACTTTCGTCCTTAAATTGTGCAAACCAGCATAGCACTCGTTTAGCACTTTTTATTTCTTGGATCTTCTGCATGACGTGATAAATAACACATTCTGTACACCACACTAGATGTTTACTGTAGCAGTCAGTTGTAACTATTTAATTAGTAGAGTACGATTACAAGGTATTTTAACGCTTTGTAATTTAACTGCTGTATCCTGCTGTATTTTCGAAGTCATTTCTGTTATTACCTTTTATATTATCTGTGTCGTCAAGCTTTTCAGAGGAACGACTCAATACTCTGGTCCTCTTATATTGATGGCTGTTGGGGCTTCCCAGAGATATTGGAATTTATTAGCTCTGTTTCAGTCCACGCTAGGGAAAAATATGTTCAATGATGCCAATCGTCGTACACAGGAACAATTCTGATTCGCAGAGGCTGGAACCACAGACACTTCTGTCTCTACAGATTCATTGCATCAGTACGTGGAACACATTGAGTGGAAGCTTCCTCGTGGAGTTTTATACCAACCTTGCGATTCCGGCGGAGTCAAGATCTACTGTCGCTGTGGCACACGTCAGGCCTAACGGTAGTCTCTGGAGCAGCTTACACAATAATGTGGGCGCACCGAGCGTCACCCTCTGTGTGGTTTCTCATTGTGACATAAGTCGATAATGTTACAGATTTCAGCTGAGAACAATAGGGTCATGTTACTTCATGAAGCCAAATCTTACTGCGAAAGGAAGCCAACTCTTTCAACAGCTGGAATATTTCTGATTCTACGTATGATCTGTCTGCGAAAGGAATTTTACTATTACCAGACCAATTGGAAACTGTTCCAACATGCAGAATGTGTATCTTCTCGTTCCCACTTAACTGACTTGTGGTCAGTCATTACACAATTCTGGTACAATTTAAAAATAAACTGAATCGGGATTCATAAGCACAGCTAGCAACAAATTCGGCCATCTGGAATGCCGTGTGTTTGACAATGCGTGTGGTAGTGTGATCCGCAACAGCAAAACAGAGTGTAACGTATCATGTGATGCACTACCGCATAGTGTCTTTCTGCTGCCATGTACAGTGACAGCCATTGAGCGTTTATAATGCAGATTACGAGCTTTTTGTTTTTAAATTTTAATGTTCTGTCCCTTAGGTAGGTATTAAATAATATTAGCTCTCCATTTTTCTCTGATTTCTGCCATTCTTTTGTCATCGGATAAATGTTTCGCACATTCACCTTATCTATCAAGTGGTATCTTTTTCTCCCTCTTTTTCTTTCCCTTTCAACATTGTCTCTAAAGCAAATATCAGTAAGCAGTGTCTTTTTAAGAGAGTGTAATAACCAGTTCCTTTCCCTTGAAAATCTTCTATAATATTAATCTTTTTTCACCAATCCTTCTTAATACTTCTTCATTCTTAAGTCGTTCTTCTAGCTAATTATTTGCATCCTCTTCCATATTCACATCTTAAAGACTGAGTTATTTTTCATCTTCCTTCCGTATCCACATTTCTGAGCCATACGAAATCACATTCCACAGAAAACATTTCACCAGTCTTTCTCACAATTATTTTCTGTTCAGTTTTCCGCATAGTAATTTCTCCTTCCTCTTGAATGCTTGCTTAGCCATTGTCATTCTTGTTTCAGTTTCATGGATGCATGTTACATCCGCCTTTATTAAGGTCGCTAAGTACTTAAAATTTTTCTTGTTAAATTGTTTTCTGTCTTATTTTATGGTTGTCTTCTTTTCCATGTACTGATAATAAAGCCTTTTGGCTTTATTACGATTAATTCTCATCCCATACTCATGGCATTATATCTTCGATCATCTAGGGCTACGATAAGCTCCGTCTCCAGCACCAGGAGACATGCTTCTAGAAACCTGACTGGGCTGCGATAGCCCCAGGCTGAATTCTCAGTTCTAGAGAAAGACATACGCCCATCAAAGGCCATAGCAACCGCTGGCTATTCTGGAGGGGTCATGACACCGCTAATCTGATGTCCTTCACTATTAGGATGGGATGGAGCACTACCGCTAGCCACAGAGTCATTATCATTAACAGTACAACTAGAAGGTAGCTGTGTCCACCCAGTGGATGATGGCTTTGGGGAGGAAGCGCCTGCTGGTGTGAGGTGTATGCGTCGAGGCACACATATGATCCGTTGCTGGGGAATGTGAACAGTCGGAGAAGGATGAGGTGATGATGGTGAAGCCCAGTGGGAGCACCCTGGTTGCGGCGATGGTGTCCAGTGATGCTGCTGCTGTTGCTGCTTCACCACCGCCAGCCTCGGGGGCTGGAAGATCGTTGTGTTCTTCTTCTTCCGACTGCACCACCCATGGACGCCAGAGGGTAAGCGATGGTGCGGAGGATAGTGCTGCAATGACCACAGCTGATTTTGTCACCTCTCATACATCCACGAGTGTCGCTTTGCGCGGTGATGCATACCGCTGGGGTGCGTGTTTCATTCCTGCCACTGCAATCACTGCTCTAGGAACCACTCGTTGTGGTGCTTGTGGCAACTGTGCTGCCTCTGTAACATGCGAATAAAAATTAAGTTCAACACTCAAGATTTTTTAAAGGTATATGCTGCAAACAAACAACATTCCAGAAGAATGATAATTATATACCGTAATGAGGGACGGTTGCATTATAATCACCTTTTCCATTTTGGTTCCAAGGATTGAGAAGTTCAGTTGAGCTTTCTGGTAGTTCTTACCTAATCCAGTAATTCTTCATCCTCCTCCAATAGGGCGAGATGGCGCTCCTTTCCGCTAACTTAGCAGCCGCCATCTCATGCACCCACTTTATTATTTCACCCTCGCCTTGGGGCCATATATGTTGCTCACTGATGCTACCTACGACAGTAAGATACTGAACGTAATTATTTCTTGAAAATATTAGAGACATTCACACAGAAAACCGTATTCTTTATGTCGATGGAATATAAACAGAAAATCGTATTCTCTTGTTCGCTGAATTTACTTATATATGAAAGACACTGAATTTGAAAATCGTATCCAGCTACTTACAAAACTGAATCGGTAGCTCCTGGCTCTCAGCCTCCACACATACCCCTATGTTTCCTTCTTCGTCCATAGAACCACCTAGAAAAGCTAACATGTCTGAGCCAACTGAATGCACCATATTACGAAAAATAAATGTATATACAGTCCTCAGTCCTCATCATAGGAACCACAGTACATTACGTGAATAAAAAAAATATTTTCTCTAACAGCTACATGTTATTGCACTTAAGTTATGGCTGCAGCGACTCGATTATTATTGGTGAGATTGTTGTAACAACAGTCTCTCAGCCTCCAGCTGCCGATGTACATCGACCAACATCTCAGGGATGAAGGCTTCAATGACAAGAAAAAAATCAGGATTGTAATACCTACAGAACAAAAATTAATTTGTCGCACACTGAAATTACAGCAGCGAACCAATCAAAAGCTTGGTAGTACGGAGGTGTATGCCCTACCGACTATGATCTAAACAGGTGCTGTGAGGGATGCTAAAAATATAAGGCACACAGCCACATTGAGTGATTAGAGCAATTATCTTACATGATAGACTGTCCTGGTGAAAACGTTTGCTGCTGCAACCGCTGCTGGTGCTGTCGTTGTAGATCGTGGTCTTAGTTTGTTTTTTCCTGGAAATTTTTTTTTCACAAGAATACACAATCAACCACACAGGCGAACTGACGAAGGCAGAATGAGAGTGACTGCACCTAGACGATTGTTTATATAAGCTCTACCCTTCAGGCAGCATTTTACCGAGGGAGCCAATAAGACGGCAGCATTCCTCTCCGCCTGCTAATAAATGCCGATCTGAGCACACAGAATAAGTTGATGTTGGTCTGCTGGCGAAATGTGAGAGTCCTACCGAGGTCCCTCGTCCGTATTGTGGATGGTCCCATGTCTGAAAGTCGCCGGAACAATCTGTTGATTTCTTTTTTCCAAATGAAATGCGGGGATGAGGATGTCGTTCGATGATTTCTCAAATAACGTTATTATCTAAAGTATAGCAAAATATCCTGCCTACCATTTCCAGAGTGAAATAATAGGACTCGGTTTCGCTGTTTACCTTGTTCGGACTTCACTGAATCATTAAGCTTGTTCTGATGTCAGCACAAACTCTAATGGGTACGTACTGAACGGCTTATGTCGGAGACAGATGTATGAGAGCGTGCTGTAAAGTAATGACTCCGAATTTCGTATTCTATTCTCAATATCGGCTGATGTATTGTAAGTCATCCATATTACTCGATCAGCTTTCCCTTTTTCCTGACGCAAGTTGCAACCATCTGCCGCTACAGGGCTCCGAATTGTAGCCTGTAAGATCGCAGTGTGTAACGTAACCGTGTCGGTGCGTGGTGTAATCGAGTTTCGAATCTGAAGGGTTAGTTCACACACGGAGCACCCCCTCCTTCAGCATGAAGATACCAGACTGCAGACGAGCGCTGCGATATCTGCAACCGACGGCTTGGACTGACTATTATCGATCACACTCCATTCAGTCATGTCTTGGCCCAACCCGATTTTCATCTGTTTTTCAAAGCTTAAAGATCACTTTCGAGGACTTCCCTTTGATAGTCCGGAAGTGGTGCAACCAGAAATGAAGTTTTGGTTCCGCCAACAAAGCCAAACATTCTACAGTGACGGCATCAACAAACTGTTCTCTCTTTGGGAGAAATGCGTTCGTCTCCAGGTTGACTCTGTTGAGAAATAAATATATACAATGTTAATAAAGTTAGTTTTATTTAAAAAGCTTTAAGAGTTTTCACATAACAAATTCGGAGACATTACTTTTCGACACACCCTCTTAAATGTTACGTGTGGCAACAGCATCACACTCAGAGGTCTGAGCACAGAGACAAACAACCCCAGCAAAGCACATCAACAACGATGTCCCGTACAGACAGACAGGGAAGATGGAACAGTAAATGAACTGAGTGGTATGGGGTACAGAGGCCCCACTGCATTACCTCTCTTTTAGGAGCAACAAACGTTAGAGTGTATAAAAATATATACACAGGTCACAGGGAATTAATAGTGTCCATATAATGAGCTACGTCAAAATCTAGATCCTGAGAGTATAGCAGGGAGGAGGAGGAGACCAGTTACACGATACTACATGCAAGTTCTGCCACTCCGAGCGGACAGAACAGAAACGAAGATCTGCACTGGCTTGAGGAAGGACCCCAATTACCCAACAACAGAAGACAAATCGGACACATAAGGCAAAGTGTATTTGTTCATATTTATTTTGTTAAAAATAGTACATCTTTTGTTGTGACTGACTTTAAACTTTGTACATAAATAAGCGTAGTGTATTCTTACCAATTTTATAAAAATTATACTTCTTTGCTGTTAATGGATTTATATTTGTACGTAGATAACAGTCAAAATTGATATTTGTAACTTATATAAACTATGGTTGTTGGTATGGTAATGAAACTAAAAGGCAACAAATAAATAAAGAAGGTGGCCTGAGTATTGACCGTTCTCGACACTCGTAAAATGGCCAATGTCTCAACAAGTATTTGTTTCTGGGCCTATGTTTGCATGACTTTGTCTAGTTTTGACCAGTACTATCACCTATAAGAATATGATCTCCTTTCTTAAATACTCTGTATATCCAGTACCTATGCTGAAGTATAACTAACTATAATACAGTCAGAAAAAACACTCCGTCTTCAGATCACAAGTGGCCCATCGGGACCATCCGACCGCCGTGTCATCCTCAGGGGTGGATGCGGATAGGAGGGGTGTGTGGTCAGCACACCGCTCTCCCAGTCGTTATGATGGTTTCCTGTGACCGGAGCCGCTACTATTCGGTCGAGTAGCTCCTCAGTTGGCATCACGAGGCTGACTGCACCCCGAAAAATTGCAACAGCGCATGGCGGCCCAGATGGTCACCCATCCAAGTGTCAGCCACGCCCGACAGCACTTAAATTCTGTGTGTGAAGGGGAATCGGTGTATCAACTGCGGCAAGGCCGTTACTACTACCTTCAGAGGGCAGTCAAAATGTGAAAACACCAAAAACGCAACACATTACCAGATCTAATACAGTGTAGGAAACACCTTGGCATTCAAAACAGCGTCCACTCGTCTCGGAATGGATAATTACAGGACTTTTATGGTTTTAAAGGAAATTTTATACCATTCTCCTTGCAATGTAGTGGCAAGTTCACGTAACGATGATGGAGGGGACAGCGAAGATGCACCCTCAAAAGTAGATCACAGAGACTCAGTAATTTTGTGGTTCGGTGACTGGAGACCAGAGGATATGCGATAATTCGTTCTCTCTCTCACAAAACCAATCCCGGACGTTGTGAGCTGCGGCACTGTTGTTTTGGAACACAGCATCACTGTTGGGGAATAGATTTTGTACCACGGAATAGACCCGATCGGCCAAAATGCGCACATTAAACTTGGCAGTAGCCGGCCGTTGTGGCCGAGCGGTTCTAGGCGCTTCAGTCCGGAACCGCGCTGCTGCTACTGTCGTAGGTTCGAATCCTGCCTCGGGCATGGACGTGTGTGATGTCCTTAGGTTAGTTAGGTTTAAGTAGTTCTAAGTCTATGGGACTGATGATCTCAGATGTTAAGTCCCATAATGCTCAGAGCCATTTGTACCTTGGCAGTAATGCCACTTTGGAGAGCATCCATGGGACCATGGAATAAAACGATATGGCTGATCACCCGACCAAATGACATGCTTCCAATTCTCTATAGTCCAGGTTTTATGACTTCGACACTACGTTTACCTTATACAGGCATTTGCATCAGTAATGTGTGGTTTTACAATTCCAGATCGCCCTGCTTGTGGGGCTCCTTTCGCGTTGTTTTAGTGCTGACAGCTTTCGCAACTGCGACATTCAGTTCTGCAGTGACTTTTGCAACAGTCTTCCTCTTATTTTTCGTCCGAATACTATACTCCTCTTCTATGACCGCCCTCCAAGATCACTCAACGCACTTTCGTCCGCTTTGTGACATAGAGGATGATGTTTTTCCGCTTTCCGTGTGTGCGGTATCAATCTTAGATGCGTTACCTCTTGAAACAGCAGACACTTCGGCTGTATTGGTTACAGAAATACTCAAGATAACTAACACCAACAATTTGCCCACATTTGAATTCACTTAACTCCGACATAACGCCCTCACAACCAACAACAAAACTTTTCTAGCCACGACTGAAACTTGCAACGTGTTGAGGACATTGAACAGGTCCCGTTCGTGGTCAGATAGAATAGCGCAACTACAGGCTTAATCTAGCATTTGAATTTATGTTCAAGCCTGCATTTCTCGCGGTGTTTCCATATATTTGTTCAACCCTTGTATAAGCAATGGAGATTATTGCATGTATGTTAAACTTCTGTGGTACTGTTTAGAACTTTCTATCTCCCAATTTAATTGTAAAATTGAAGGTTTGAATAGTAAATGTTAACATGATAAATGTTAACCATCTTCTGTTAATTTATATTTAATTTATTGCCGTTTTTACTATGACTGTGAGTATGGATGAGATCTACTTTTTCCCACTTCTTACTCTTGACAGGAGTGTCAAAGGCAGTGTGCTTTGGTGTTTTCTGTGATGATTGTATGCTAATGATTATATGTAACCTGCCCATGGAGAATCTCTAATGGATCGCAGCTTGTTTTTCATACAGGAATTGCCATGGACAGAAATAGCCACTGACTGATGGAAATCCGCTGAATACGCTAAATACGGTAAGGTGAATATTATCGGGTAAATAAAAAGTTAAAAATTGCAATTGCAAAATAGATCTAATAATTAAAAGACGTATAAGGAATGTAGATAAACATAAGCAATATTTCTTGTCTTTCCCTTGTTTTCCATAAGCTGCATATGTCTAAACGGGACCTAAAAATCGTTTGGCGTCAGCAGTGTTCGCGAAAGTTTGCTAGTGTTAGCTGTCAGTAGGATTATCTCATTTAATTTCACTTACGTCTTCTGAAGGATACGGGTATGTTACATCATCTTTCCCTTTCTAGATGAAGTTGTAACATTCATGTCCTTGTACTTCACAGACTCAAAGCAATGGAAGGACGGGCCTTCGTGTGTATGCCTCCGTAGACTGTTCGAGTGGGAGAAGGTAATTGTATGCAGTGGGTGAGGCGCGATTGCAGCGTTCAAGGTTTTGTTAGAAGAGAGATATGTGTGTCTGTTGTCAAGCTAGACGTAGGTCCCTTGTAGAGGATGCTTTCAGAAGTAATGACGTCCATCTTGTTAAATCTGTTTCGATATTACGTCGTTTTTATGTTGGACAGATACAACAGAAAAATCCTGTGACAGTACCGCTTCCAGTATGTTTCAGGTATCTGAAAGTTTTTATAAAATGCATTACACTAAGCCATTCGAGTGTCTGACGTCCAGTCACTAGGGAGTTCTTCGAAAATAAAATATGTGGACTGACTTGATACGGCACTAGTAAGATGGCCGACTCATAAAATCATCAGAGATCTAGTTCAAGGAACATCTTATTTCTCAAGATCTTCTGTACTCGTCACGACCGTTTAGAGGAAACAGTGTATTACTGTAACGTACCGGTGGTCGTTCTGTCCGCAGACGAAGAAAAGAAGGTTTAACTGATACACTACACTAGCATCCAAAACACAAGCGCGATAGGGCAAGATGCAGGAGCATCCAACATGCAGATTGGACCATGAGTGGGGGAAAGTGGTAGGCTGCACAAGCGCAGGAACGTCATGGAAAAAGTTAAGTTTTGTTACACTCAGGTCCTGATGTAGTTAAGCATCATGTCCGATGGAAGTACGTAACGTTAAATATTGGTTGGCGCTGTAAAGTAATATCCCTACTAGTAACTCCCAGGCGCTATACGTGAGACTTTTCACAGTTCTTGGACTTAAATTTGTCCATATCAGATGGAAATGGATGGTATCTGCAACTCAACGCACTATCGTCCGCTTTGTGACATAAAGGATGATGTTTTCCCGCTTTCCTTGTGGGCGGTATCAATCTTCTATGCTGTACCTCTTGAAACAGCGAACACTTCGGCTGTATTGGCTAATTGTATATTTATCTGCTTCAGTCATGTTTTAATAATGTTTAATGTTTTGGATATAGTTGAGTGCTAATTGTCTACAGAGTCAGGCTTACCTGCTTCTGTAACTGTTGTAAAATCCTGTTCAGGAACTGGCATCTTGGTTTTACTTAGTATTTAAACCCAAGTATATGTACCCTCCGTCACCCCACCATACATCAGACTGTAGTGTGCGAAGGAACAAAATGCAGGTATATAAATAAATACCGTACTGTAGACTTATCCACGACATTTACTAATGGAACAAGTTGATGAATATTTTGAAGAGAAAAGGAGTAGAGTGGAAGGAGAGACGACTAGTGCAAAAAGTAAGAGTAAGGATTGGAAATGAAATATCGGTAGAGAGCAGCATTTGAAGGAGTGTCCATCTAGGTTGTTGCCCCTACCCTTTTTAGTTCAACTTATACCAAGAAGGTCTCGTGGTGCTGCGGTGGACGCGGAAATAGGCAGAATCTATTCATCCAATGCATGAAGCGTGAATTGTTGGCTTCGGCTACCCATGCATGGATCACGGCCAGGCCCAAACTTTCGTATGTCATCATCCATGGGTCACAACCTACACTCGTACTTTACGTATATATCCATACAGGCAAGGACATGTTTATTCCGAGCGGTCTAAGGCGCTGCAGTCATGGACTGTGCGGCTGGTCCCGGCGGAGTTTCGAGTCCTTCCTCGGGCATGGGTGTGTGTGTTTGTCCTTAGGATAATTTAGGTTAAGTAGTGTGTAAGCTTAGGGACTGATGATCTTAGCAGTTAAGTCCCATAAGATTTCACACACATTTGAACATTTTTGAACATTTTTATTGAGATTCAGCGTGGACAATGTATTTCTTTATTGCAACAACTTTAAATTTGAGTAGAATATCTGTTCCTAGCGCGAATTGGAACAGTTTTTCACAATTGGAAAAAACCTTACTTTTCAGGAGTTAATTTTGTTATTTCAGAAAAAGACTGGAGAATACATACGTTGACTGCTACCATTTCAAAATAAAATAAGAAAATACATTAAACTATTGGAAAGTGTCAAAAGGTATAATACTCTCCTCAGCTGTATAAAATAAAGTTGTAGTGGGAATTGTAGCTCACCAGAACCAACATTTGACTGCATGATCAATGAAAGTAAATACAGGACACAAGAAAATATGATTTTTATAGTATATGCATATGATCTCTGCATTAGATTTACTCCTGGTATACAATACTTTTTTTACAAATAACTTTTTAAACAATGTAATGCCACACTCCATAATGAGTGAGATGTTGCGCTCAGAAACAGGAAGAGGTGTTAGTATTGTGTTATGCATAGCTTGGGGGTAAGTATTTCTAGAAAGGAAAAAAAGAAGGAAAGAAACATAAAGTGAAGGTGTTATGTGGAATGTTGGATGTTTTACAATAATTATTGTTATTATTTATTTGTATAACACTTTTTATCAAACCCCTGCTCTGTTTCATCTAAGCAATCCTTCAATGTATAAAATGTACTGCATAACAGGTACTTTTCACCTACCTTTTTAAATAAGTGTATTTTTTCAGTTTCTTTCATCTCTTTTGGTAATTTATTGTACAGTTTTATTCCTTGGTAGAAAATGCTGTTTTGAGTTTTATGTTTATTTTTTTCTTGGTAAATGCAAGTTGAGTCTATCTCTTGTTGCATTGTCGTGCTCCTGTATCATATTACCACAAGAAGTTTATTGCATGTGCTGTGTTGTTCGAAATAATAAATTTTGTGACATTCGCAGTATTTCTCTAGGAAGAAAGTACACTAATAACTTTGAGAGCATGAGAATTCTAACAGTGCAATCACAGTACATTTGTTCCACCATAGGACATGTCGTTAACAACTTGAACTCATTGAAATGGAGTTGTAATTTCACTCACTGAACACATGGCAGAGTAATATCACTACCGGTACTTGAATTTCTCTTCCTTAACGACTATCGTTTTCAATAAGCTTTCAAACGAAAACGTAAATCAGATGAAGTAAACGTCAAATTTTCGGATCTAAATCCTTTCTTTCTGCATCAGATTTCGTCTCAGTTGTGATGCTCTCAAAGTTATTAGTGTACTTTCTTCCTAGAGAAATACTGCGAATGTCACAAAATTTATTATTTCGAACAACACAGCACATGCAATAAACTTCTTGTGGTAATATGATACAGGAGCACGACAATGCAACAAGAGATAGACTCAACTTGCATTTACCAAGAAAAAAATAAACATAAAACTCAAAACAGCATTTTCTACCAAGGAATAAAACTGTACAATAAATTACCAAAAGAGATGAAAGAAACTGAAAAAATACACTTATTTAAAAAGGTAGGTGAAAAGTACCTGTTATGCAGTACATTTTATACATTGAAGGATTGCTTAGATGAAACAGAGCAGTGGTTTGATAAAAAAGTGTTATACAAATAAATAATAACAATAATTATTGTAAAACATCCAACATTCCACATAACACCTTCACTTTATGTTTCTTTCCTTCTTTTTTTCCTTTCTAGAAATACTTACACCTAAGCTATGCATAACACAATACTAACACCTCTTCCTGTTTCTGAGCGCAACATCTCACTCATTATGGAGTGTGGCATTACATTGTTTAAAAAGTTATTTGTAAAAAAAGTATTGTATACCAGGAGTAAATCTAATGATTGTCTTTAACTAGAAGTTTGTAAATATATGTGTGTACGAATTAGCTTATTTTAAATTGATCTAAACTTGTAAATAATTTGACATGTCATATATCCTTGTAAAAAGAGATCTACAGATGAATAAAGCTACTACTACTACTACTACTAATACAAGTCAAATAGCTCCAAATACAAGTGTACTTGCAAAAAAATAAAATGATTTCGGCAGAATATATACATGTAAACCTCAGATTAAAACTTCCAAAACACCAGCTACCAAGATCAATGGAATATTCTGTGGAACAGAGAAGTACACACCACCTATGACGCAGCGATTACTGGGATATTTCGTTATTGGTGTCCATTTAGTAAAATACGTGTCAGATGGTGACATGCAGCCATTCTCGTTCATAGAGGCCAAGGGATTGGTCAGAGAAATTGGTAAGATTGTATGCTGGCACCATCTCTAAGTGTCAGTGTTTTTCTAATATGGCATACGGACGCCCTGACTTATCGCGTAAAGTGTGGGAGTGCTGCAACAAGGATGACTCACCTGTGTTGCCTTCTATAAGATCCTTTTAGTCGCCTGCATGTTACCGCCTGTTGCAATTTATTAGACGTGAGTTTTTTTGTGACAGTTTGACACGGAAGTATTAATTGTGAGTTCTACATTTCCCTCTAGGGTATCGCATTGTTCTCAGCAATTGATAATCGACAGAGACAGACACAGATAGTTTCTCCACTGGCTTCATTACACAGTTAATAACGATACGTTAATACACTGCACAACAGAATTGAAGGATCACTTTTTCGAATTGCCTCCCATTCCAAAGCAGAAATCTGAAACAAGGTTGAAAGGTGAGTATAAGCTTCCTTTATAATGGTGCAAACGCGTGGCATCCTACGACGCTACCCTCGGGCACGTTGGCGCTTCAAACAGCAAGGTGTCGAAACATGCGAAAAAAAGGCCAGAGCTCAGAAGATCATGTGACAAGTAAAGTGGATTTATGATGTCACATTGGTACCAAATTTCACCACAACTCTTCCCACGTCTCTGTGCACGTGTCAAACGATGGGAAGGCCGTCACAGACTCTCTTACCTGCATTTGACCCCTTGTTTGGACGTCTCTGCGATTGGAATCGGCACCGCAACACCCAGAATTGAAATCACACATTTTTATCATGTGTGGCTGAGGATAAAATTTCAGACACACCGGCCTTCCTAATCAAAACGAAAAGGCCTTAGGGGGTGGCATCATGGGCGTCAATGAAATCAGTCCTTTCCCTGGGGCGTTGATCACCACACATTTAACAGTCGAAAACCATAGTTTGCAGTATTATAAGCAACAGGAAGGCGTTCTAGACAACGTTTGGCACTGTTGACACCTCCTTGGCGATTCAACACTTCTCGACGAACACCAGGGGGCTGCAACACGACTGAAGGTGATCTCATCTCTTTGGAGTACACTGTGACAGCAATTTATGCTCTTCTATACAAGGTGGAACAACTAGGAGCCTTTCAAAACAATTCGACGAAATTTGAACGTGATCTGAAGCAGCAAAGGGACCTCGTGCTTTTTATGTGCTCCTGCTTCACGGCTTCCTGTGTTGTGATCATGTAGGGTTGCAACTTTAACATATGGATGAATGAAAAATTAAAGGATCCCTGTGAGACTCCCCAGCCTTTGGTGGCAATCCCCCCCCCCCCCCCCCCCCGACATACATTCATTGAATGTTTTAAATGCGTGCCTCTACAGAGAAAACCTGTGCAGTAGCCCAAGGCGCCTTCAGGTAGGCAACCGCTTGACACTCGTCTGAAGCTAGTTATCCACCTGCAGGTACCTAGGAGTATTTCACAGGTTTTCTCTGTAAAGACCCGTTTTTAAAATACTCGATAAAATTGGGTGGGTGCCACTGAGGATATTACTTCCAATTTAATAGTGGTCTAGGTTCCTCGCTGGATGTACGACCTGGCAGCCCAGGACTGAAGACACCTGGAGGTTCAAATGGTTCAAATGGCTCTGAGCACTATGGGACTTAACATCTATGGTCATCAGTCCCCTAGAACTTACAACTACTGAAACCTAACTAACCTAAGGACAGCACACAACACCCAGTCATCACGAGGCAGAGAAAATCCCTGACCCCGCCGGGAATCGAACCCGGGAACCCGACACCTGGAGGAATCGAGCGTAAAATAGAAAGGAATGGAGGCATTTTGTGGAAGCAGCACGTAGTCTGCAGGACCTGAGACCGCGGTATATATTACGTATGTATGAATGTCACGAGTTATGTAGCCATACGTTTATCATATTTAGGCTGTTTCAAGACGATCATAAATGGCTTTGCGGAAGCCATAGAGCAGATTATTTGAATGAGAAACGTTGCCATAAACTTGTGTGAACGTGTGTTGTTACGTTTGACTGAATCTGGTTTGTTCGTCCATGGTGTTCAGGGAAGGTTGTGGTAGACGAGTGCCACTCTAGTGGAAAATCCACGTACTAGTCATCGTTGGTCGTTAATCGTTTAATGCGGAGCGACTGATGAACGGTTAATGGCACATGATGCCTCGCGAACTCATTTTACAGGGATCTTGTTCGTTATAAATTGAGCTACCTGTAGCAGCGATTATTTTGGCCGCGAAACAGTGCATAATCGGATAGATGTTGCTGTTCACTAATCCGCACTTCAAAAAAGTTTTGCATTTCTACTGATAAAAGTCGTGTCACTGATGTTTTATGAGTTGGGACATTTACAAGAACAGTAACAACTGCATGAAAAGACATAATAGTCCAGCGTGAACTGAATACACGATATATGTAAAGCAATGGTGATAAACGATGCTGGATAAAAGAACAAAAATTAATAATTCATGTATGCTGTAACAGTTATAGTTCTGTTAGTACAACATTGTTTCTACGACTTTATTTCAAACCATACAATTTTACTTGTCTGGTAGACCAGCATAAAATATAGCATGCTATTGAAGTCTATACTTTGTGTAAATAATTTTCTTTCTTTTCGCATTACATATTTGAAAATAGTTTTTACATCTACATAGATACTCCGCAAGTTACCGTAAGTTGCGTGGACTAGGGTACTCTGTACCACTACTAATCATTTTTTTCCGTGTTACACTCGCAAATAGAGCGAGGGAAAAACGACTGTCTATCTGCCTCTGTATGAGCCATAGTTTCTCGTATCTTATCTTCGTGGTCATTACGCGAAATGTATGTTGGTGGCAGTAGAATCATTCTGCAGTCAGTTTCGAGTTCCAGTTCTCTAAATTTTCTCATTAGCGTTTCCCGAAAAGACCGTCGCCTGCCCTCCACGGATTCCGATTTGAGATCCCGAAGCATCTGCACAATACTTGCGTGTTGTTCGATCCTACTGGTAACAAATCATGCAGCTCACCTATGAACTGCTTCAATGTTTTTCTTTAATATGACCTCATGTGAATCCCAAACACACGGTCGATACTTAAAAGTAGGTCGCACCAGACCCCTATATGCGGTCTCATTTACAGATGAATCACACTTTCCCAAATTCTTCCAATAAACCGAAGTCGACCATTCGTCTTCCCTACCACAATACTCACATGCTCGTTCTATTTCATATCGATTTGTAACATTACGCCCAGATATTTAAACCGTGCGACTGCGTCAATCAGCACACTACTAATGCTGTATCCAGACATTATGGGTTTGTTCTTCCTACTCATCCACGTTAACGTAAATTTTTCTGCGTTAAGAGTCAGCTGCCATTCATCACACCAGCTAGAATCGCCATTTCTTGTCCGGAGGAATTACTTGCAGTGAGTTTTAACGCTGTCCTTAGAGTAATATGTTGATCTTCGTTTTCAGGTGTTGCCTTTTGATTGTTTAAACTCCGGAAATCAAGGTTAACAAAATGTAAAATCATAGGAAAAAATTGGCTTAGGTAAATATAGATGCAAAAGAAGAGTTGAAACAATAGTTTGCCTTGCATAGGGAGACTCGTGTCTCGTGACTTGTTAACAATTACTGGATGTTAACGGAAACTAGGTTGGATTAAAAAAATATTAGCTCCAGAGGAAACGCAGCTGGATGGAAGGAGATTAATAGTGAAAGCATGCTTGTTTCAGTTTTGTAAGACTCCTTTGCGTTCCAACTAATGCGTATTTGTGTCAACAACTAGGCCCGAAAGGCCATTTACACAGATGTAACTCTTCATCAGAGTACTAAAATTGTTGTTGATTCATAATTCTCCTGGAGCGCTAACGCAAAAACGAAGAAATTACCTAGGTGCCTAAACTTGTATAAAAATCAGCAAATTTGCAACTTTTCGCTTTCAAAATAGCTCACAAAAGGAAGCAAATGTTCCAAAATAGCATTTCAATTCGTCTGGTTGTGTTTACTAAGACCTGAAACTGACGATGTAGTACTGCTGTTGTTGATGACGCCGTGAGACCACTTGCATTCTCTCCAGTACTACGAGTTGCATCTCCCTTCAAATAGGGCCTTCGAAAGTGAAATGTATCCTCCGAACGGTGTGCTTCTATACGATGCTGCACATAATAACAGCGAGTTTGTGTTATTCTAATGCAGGTAGAGTATTTGTAATGGGTGGAATAGGTCCTCGAACGCCTATGGTAGCCAATCTGCTTTGACGAAGAGCCATTTTCATGGGCAGGTATGCTTACCCATACATATTAGTGCGGTGGCAGAGGACTCAGAGGTAGCCGGTTTGCTGGAAGAAACGTTCACCATCAGGATCTACTCGGTAATGGGAGCAGAGGTTGCACATCATCAGGCTGTTCGTCGATGGCGTTGATTGATAACCATGTGTACTTACAGTGTCTAACAGAGCGAGATTATGTGACACTGATGATAGTAATTCGTTCGTCAGGTGAGGACGCTAACTCGGCTCCGATTTTGAAGCAATTCAAGAGCAGCATGATAAGATCCTTTCCCTCTCCTCACGTCGTAACCAACGATAGAAAAGTTACAAACATTCCACATGCAATCATCAAAGTGATCCGTACCAAATAGATGCACATACACATAATACAATATTTCATGATGAAGAGGTGACTCTGTGTGTGAGAGAAGAAATATGTACAGCGAGGGAGGTAGAAATTCATTTGAAAAGAACAGTACAGTGCGACTCTCATACCTCCCATCTTAAAGATTCACGGATGTTTCATCTTAGTAGGTAATTTGTCACATCAGACAAATTTGACAGTGAATTTCTTATATGTTTTGATGTGAATCAGATAGGTAGCACCTCAGAGTTTACGGATGAGGTAACGTGGCAGTAATATCCGTTAGAATGCCTCGTGTGCATGTGTGGTCGTATCACTATTATTAGTGTTCTGTGTGCAGATGTTACATTTTAAGAATTTTTGGTCCAGATTAAAGAATTTATTTCGTAACACGATATTCTGCCATTAGAGAAAGTATGCTTAGACCTCGCATCGCAACTGAGGCACCTGCGCTGAGTAGCGGATTTTAATTTCTTCGTGAGACAGCAAGTGTGATGCTAATGAGGCAAGGAGAGGAGCGTGAGCGTATCCAGCAAGCATACCTACCTTAACAACATAAAGTACTGACTACGTGAAGCCTTCAAAGCGCTCTCATAAGAAAAAAGGCAAAAATTATTGTTATTACTTCTTATAAACTCGTTATTCCTCTTCTGAGCATCTGTATCCGACGAGAACGTAGTTATTCCAACGTCACTGAAGAACCTTGAACTGATCTAGGCATTAGCTTCCTTTAAACGTAATAACGCCAGTTTTTAACGGAATCTTGTAATAGATCTTTTGTTTCTTATCAGCCAATTGGTTTCTATAAAAAGTCTCTAGTTGTATATCTTTCGATGAAAACTGTACAACTACCGAAATCGAAAAAACTCAATAGAAGCCAAAACTAAGCGTAAAAGACTTCTGGAAGCTAAGTGCTTTGAATTAAAATAATTAAGAAATAACGATGTTATTGTCCACAATTCAGCATAAGAAATTCTTTTCCCGTCAGGGAGGGGATCGTTACTAGAAAAAAAAAACATATTTGTGACAGTGGCAACTAATTATTGTACTGTGAATGCAAATGATTAAAAAAACGTCAACTTCCTCTGTTTCACAGAGATTAATTATTAATTTCTTCGAATATACGTAAGTCCAGTCGGACAAAAAATTAGAGACCTAGTCAATGATACTTGCTTCTGATGCTAGCGAGGGCCGTTGCAAATTCCAGAAAATTTTAGGGAGGAGCATCGTGAAAATATTTCAGTACGGCTGGCTGTAAATAAGTTGGACTGACTAGTAACAATTTACTTTACTTCCCACTGGGTCACAATTCCTTTTATCTACTGTACCATCTGTTAGTCTGGAATATCATTTGACAACTTCATCCTCCTCTATGAGAATGTATGGTCTTTCCTTTAGTCGACTGCAATGTTCGATGGTGCGGTGATGACTGGGATATCTGCAATGCTTTAACGATTTTCTAAGGAATTTCGCGAAAGGCCGTCGTCACCATTGTTAACATCCATTTTTTATACTACTGAGACATTATGTTTCTAAAGCTTAACAACCCATCTTCTCATTCGTTCTGACTGATGCTTCTCGCACGTCAGTCAGCATAAAGAATGATGACCAATCAGAAAAGCTTGTGGTCTGCCACACAAATAGAGCGCGAACTTACTGATTGCGCAAAAAATTGGAAGGAACTTTTTCTGGGACTTGGAGAGTACTCTGGAGGAGTAAGTAATTACTCTTTCAGCATCACTGCGCAATTCCGTCGCTGAATTATCGTCAAAAAGTGCCAAGGATGGTGTGATAACAGCACCTGCTTGAGGGTATAGCAAGACGTTTCTGTGCTGGTGTAGTAGGCTGATACGTAGCCAGCACTTGATGAAGTCATCTGTTGTCATGACATCCCTCATTACTTTGTCGGCTTCAATCATACTCGCTCTCACTATGTGAAACAGCGGCAGACCGCTCTGTATATACGACTGCATTGTATTCCTCTGGCATTTAGCTGTGTTTTCCAGTTCTGCTTCAGCTACGAGTGCCTAATATTCACTCACAGACGCTGTTGTATCTGCGGGGACCTTAGGTCCGTAAGGGGAATGTGCTGTTTGTATTTTAGTTCCTGCTCATGAAGGCGACCGCTTTTGTGTAGTTTTACTGAATTCACTACGATAATGACGTTCGAGGTACAGAGCTTCTCATCCAAGAATATCTCACAAAGAATCTGGAAACAAGTACAAGTTGTAATAGCAGCGTCGTCAAGAAAAACCAACACTCCGTACTGATAGCAAGTTTATTAAACACTATCCGAAAATCTGGCGTTGGCCGGGTGTGTATTGATTCCAGTTTTATCAGCCTATCTTCTCCCTCCCCCTATTTGTATCAATCTCTTTCGCCCTCCTCTCTGTTCATCTTCTCCGTCTTACCCCCTCTGTTCACCTCTTCCTCCCCCCCTCTAAGTCCATCTCCTCCTAACCCTCCATATTCAGCCTTTGTCATTTCCTCCTCCCTCTCTCCATCTCCTCCTACCCCCTTTCTTTCAATCTCCTCCTCCTCTCTCTCTGTCCATCTTCTTTCCATTTCTCGGTACATTTTCTCTTCACGTCTCTCTGTCTATCTCCTTCTCTATCCACTCCCTGTCCATCTCCTTCTTTTCCGTTTTTCCGTCCATTCCTCCCCCCCCCCCCCTCTCACTGCGTCAGTCTCCTCCTGCTTCATATCTGTGTAAATGACTTTACTCCTCCTCTCTGTATGTCAATCTCTTCCTTCCCCATTTTCTCTCTACGTTATCGCACGCACCCCAAACTAATGATCCGGCGGTTTTGTCGCGCCTGTCAGTGTTAAGACGTCATATATCCTGAACTACGTGGCGTACAAAGATACAATTTTGCTAGTACATTCAGTTATATATGTGAATACTGTCTGCAAAATGTTTTGGGAATACATTTAGTAGTACAGAAGTAATAAATTGAAACGTAATGCTTCTTACAGCAGTTTTACTGCAGGAATAGCGCAAACACAGTAAGCGACAAACTTTTTTTTCTCTCATCATTTTGTGGTAGTCGTATTTATGTGAAATTCTGTGTACAATTTGTTGCAAGTCACTAACTTCTCACACACTCAAATACCGGATAAATAAAATCTCCGAATTCTCGCGTCACGAGCTACACTATTTTTTCACCTCAACCTCCACCCCTGGCTCTTACCTCTACAGAAATTATTTACAGACGGCAAGTCATATGTGTACCAAGTTTTGTAGAAGTCGGTTCAGTGGTTTAGGGGCAAATATGGAATAAACGTACGTACGTACATACATACATACATACATACATACATACGTACACTGATAAGCAAAAACATTATGACCACTGAACACCGCGACGACGGATGTCGCCTTGTGGCGTTGCGGGCACGTGACGTGGTAACAAAATTATGTAAGTGAAGCATAAATGGACGGGGGATCAGCCTAGCGAAGATATGGGCTACAAATGTGGAGATCCACTGAGATAAGCGACTTTGACAAATGGCAAGTTATTATTACGCAGAGCCTGTTAACGAGTATCTCGAAAACGGCGAAGCTGGTCATATGTTCACATGATAATGTCTTGAGCATCTACGGAAACAGGCAGAAGGGCAGGGAAACTACCACTAAACCCTAAATGATTGGAAGTCCACGACACTTCACAGAACTTGTGGTTTGGAGGCTTTTCTGGTCTGTAAAATAGTATAGATGGTAATCTATGGGATCTCTGCCGAAAGAGCACAATGCTGCTGCACGTACAAGAGTTTCAGAGCACACCGTTCATCGTACATTGTTGAACATGGGGCCCTGCAGCTGCCCACCCCTACGTGTTCACATGTTGAAATGAAATGTCGTGTGACTAGGGCCTCCTGTCGGGTAGACCGGTCGCCTGGTGCAAGTCTTTTGAGTTGACGCAGCTTTGGCGACTTGCGTGTCGATGGGGATGAGATCATGATGATTAGGACATCGCAACACCCAGTCCCTGAGTGCAGAAAATCAACGATCCAACAGGGAATAGAACCCGGGCCCCTTGGCATGACAGTCCGTCGCGCTGACCACTCAGTTATCGGGGCGGACTGTTCACATGTTGACCCAACGACATCGTCAATTACGATTGCAGTGGGCATGGGGCCATGGGGATTAAACCGCCTATTAATGGAAACGTGTCGAATCTTTGGCTGAATCACATTTTTGCTCCACTAAGTTGCTGGTCGCCTCAACAAACGTCGTCATCGAGGTGAACGACGGCTCGATATGTGCAGCGCGCCACGGATGAAGGCTGGTGGGAGAAGTTTAATGCTATGGGAGACATTCTCCTGTCCTTGCATGGGACATGCGGTAGTAGCCGAAGACACGCTGACAACTGCGAACCACCTGCATCCGTTCATGCTTGATATCTTTTCCGACGGCGATATCATCTTTCAGCTGTATAATTGTCTGTGTCTCGGAGCCAGAACCATGATACAGTGGTTTGAGGAGCTTTGTAGGGAACTCACGTTGATGTATCGGCGACCAAATACCCATGAACCCATCTGGGTTGCTATAGAGTGCCATCACCGGTTACGCTAATCAACAGCCCGTTATTCACATGAATTACACTGATCAGTCAGAACATTATGATCACCTACCTAAGATACGGTATGTCCACCTTTGGCATGGTTAATAGCGGCGACACGTCATGGCATGGAAGCAATGAGGCTATTGTAGGTTGCTGGAAGGAGTTAGCACCACACCTGCACACACAAGTCACCTGATTCCCGTAAATTCCGGGGAAGGGGCGATGAGCTCTGACACTATGTTCAGTAACATCCCGGATGTGTTCGATTGGGTTCAGATCTGACGAACTGGGGGGACCAGCAAATCAACTGGAACTCGCCAATCCGTTCCTCGAATCGTTCCATCACACTATTAGCCTTGTGACACGGTGCATTATCTTGTTGAAAAATGCCACTGTTGTCGGAAAACTTGATCGTCAAGAAGGGGTGTACGTGGTTTGCAGCCAGCTGCCGCCAGTTTGTCTCCATCGTATCGGGATTCCTCAGACCATTCAATGCTCTGTCACTGGTCCAACGTCCAGAGACGATGGTCACGTACCCATTTCAGTCGTAGTTGCCGATGTCTTCGTGTTAACATTGGCACATACATTGGTCATCGGCTGCGGAGGCCCATCGTTAGGAGTGTTCTGTGCACAGTGTGTTCAGACAAACTTATTGTCTGCCCAGCATTAAAGTCTGTTGTTAGTTCCGGCACAGTTCGCCACCTGTCCTGCTTTACCAGTATGCCCAGCCTATGACGTCCGACATCTGTAATGAGGCGTGGCTGCCCAACCCCAGTGCGTCTGGACATGGGTTCACCTTGGTTTCGCCACGAGTTGGAAACATTCACCATAGCATTCCTCTTACGCCAGACAAGTCGTACTGTTTCCGAAACGCTCTTGCCGAGCCTCCGGGCCATCACACATCGCGTGCCTTCTCCATTCAACACACGGACAGCTCGCTCACTGATACTACAAGCACCGTGCGTGTGTATGACTAGAAGTCATTCCTCACCATGGGCCACTGCTGTTGCATGGACGGATTTATATCGATAGTAGGTCGGTGGCCATAATGTTCCGGCTGATCAGTGTACACGACCTGTGCGTAGTACTGCCGCAAAGCTCCTCAAACCTACCAACAAAGTGTCGAATTCCTGATACGCAGTATTATCAGTGATGTATTTCGTTCCAAAGACATACAGACAAGCTATTAAGCAGGTGGTCATGGTATTTTGGCTCATCAGTGTATATACGTGCATCCATTTTTATAATACGTGTGGATTATTTAAATAATAGTTGTTTGGAAATGACTCAGTGTCTTTGGGTTTTAAACAAATAGCCTCTCAAGGAGTCAATTCCTCAGGACCACTTAAGGAAGACTATGGAGTTTTCACTCAAAGAAAAACGTTAGCGAAAAACTTTGAAAGGAAGATTCAGGTCGCTACAGCGTAATACTTTTATAACTGTGGTAGCTACTGAAAATTCCGTAATGTTGTAACATTCGCAGTCAAAATCAATATTGGTTAGTAACGCGCTTTTAATGTTTTAATCAAATAAGTTGTTAACACGAGGCAGAAACAGTTAGTGGTATCTTTAAGTATCAGTTTACGTTCTGTTTCATTTGTTTTCTTTTTGTTTTGTTTTTATTTTTTTTTCAATAACTATTGACGTTGAAAAGATCATATAAAATGATGTTGGTATATTACAGTTAAGCGTTTGTTCTCCCGAGAAAATTACTGAAAATGTATTTACTACATTTCTGAAGAGTCGAGTCACTTGTTACGAGAAATATGTGCTAACTCCTCCGAATTCCACCTTTGCTTCTAGGTCACACACGTATTTGTGTCACTTCCACATTTCCTTTCCAAAGAAAATCCTGTTGTTTTGTTTCCCAGGGAATATTCATCTTTAGCCAAGTAAGCAACGTCTTTTCATTGTACAGTACATTTCATCAGCTGAAATAACAATGTGATACAGTTTATATTACCAAAAGAATAATTATTGCATTACTGTTTCAACTCCTATGGCATTAATTCGGTTCAGTTTTTCCTCGATTACATGACTGGGATTCCGAGGAAAGCAGTATATTGTAATTGATTACTGTAGTAGTATTATACACAAAATAAACAAATAACATGTAAAATTCAAAAATACCCATAATTTAGAGTAGCGAATCATTCACGCCTCAAATTTACATCTTATTGGAACTGTCACTGTCGTATTCCTGGCCCAAGCACATGCGTACAAAGTACAGCTTTTGCCTATCTCCGGTAGCAAATCAATCTGGGTTGTTAAAATTGTAACAAAAACACAGTCACTTTTGAGACATTCAATGACGTAAGTGCAAAGAATGAACGAACTTTCCATTTTTTTACGCCGAGTTATCACATTATTTCTTTTTTTTTTGTAAGGTGAGGAATAAAAAAGCCACATCTGAGGGTTTTGTGTTCATTCTGCACACAAATTTCAATTGTTTGCCATGGCTCCTAAGTCAGACCATCCATCCTACCGTATCACCACGAATTTCACGCTCTTCTTATAGACAGAACAATGGGATTCAGACCTTCACTTGGGTGCTTTAGGGCACATTATTACTATGTGCTGCATCCCAGGGTGAACATCAAGCAACTGATGGCTTCCATTTTGTGCATGTAAGTTGCTAACATTTCTTTCTGGTAGGTTTGCCCGTGTGAATGTTGTAGCTGGGCTGCGTTTTACAGCAATGGGTTGGGTTGTTTTGGAGGAAGAGACCAGACAGTGAGGTCATCGGTCTCATCGGATTAGAGAAGGATGGGGAAAAAAGTCGGCCGTGGCCTTTGAAGCATTTGCCTGGAGCGATTTAGGGAAATCACGAAAAACCTAAATCAGGATGGCCGGACGCGGGATTGAACCGTCGTCCTCCCGAATGTGAGTCCAGTGTGCTAACCACTGCGCCATATCGCTCGGTTTACAGCTATGGTCTGTATCATCATCATCGATTACATTTCTGATGAAATAATTTTGCGACCTACCAGCAGGAATCTAAGTTTCTCACTTTAGGCGTAGTAGTGTACTAATAAGTCCCACAGTAGGAACCATCTCCCTTTTCCAATGTTCCCCAACATTTGTCTCTGGAGTGCCCTTACAAGCGAATGACCAGCTCTAATTCTTTGTTTCAGCCACTGAATTATTTTCTGCAGGTTTCATTACTCAAAAGTAACATTCTCGCACTAAAAACCATATACTCGTTAAAAACTATTTCATCCAAAGGCATTCAGCAGTAAAGTTTATTTTATCAAATCTTTCCCAGAAGCTGAAAGTCCATGACCTGCTCATTTCACAGTTGATCGTCATCATACAGTCTTCTCATTCTCTTGTAGTGTTGTGGTATTCATACAATTCAGAATCCCTGCCAGAGATATGCAACAAGAAAGTTTAGGGTAAGTGTCCTAAATATCAACCACATATTTTTTGCCATTTCTCTGTCATTGTCGGAAAATTAAAGTGGAAACTCAATAAATAGTGCAGAAAAATATCCTATTCTATTTTTCTAGAACCGATTCCCTTCTGATCCTTCCTTGGATAAAGTTATTCATCGATTTGAAAAAAAAAGGAAAATAGAAAATGAGTACTTTCAAAAACTTGCTAATTCCACTTACTCCTGTTTCTGACACCACCTGCCATGCGAAATTAGGAGAATCTGTTAATGTTTTCCTGTTTATGTGAGGTGAATTTGATTGCAACGTCAATACAGGGATGCATAAATAGTTTCATTGAAAACAACTGAAAAACGTTTTTTTATGTATATAACGTATTTTCGCTAAATATAGGGACTACAATAAAATATAACAGAACGATTTAATGTAGTAAAACAAATCCATAGACATTACCAGTCACAAATTCATATGTATGAAACATATTTATATAAAACTGATCAATTAAAGAAACTTAAATTAAAGTAATTTGTCTAGACAGATGTTCACTCGTATGTCATTCTTTCAGCAGGAGCTACTTCGATGAATTTATAGCTCGAATTTATACATGAAAAGCATGTTACCTATTCATGCCTGCCGCCCGAGTTTTTTTTTTCTTGGCAAAATGTGTAGGTGACGATCTTCGCCGACTAATCGACTAGTCGAGGTTCTTGTTCGGAATGGTCGCTGATTGGAGAAGTGGAAACCTTGCGTCTTGATCCAGTAACTTACTTAGGAGTATTGGTGGCAGGTTTCTTGTACCGAGCAGTATTACTTGTTGGGGCACGAGTAAATTCCTTTTGTTCCTTACAATTGATTAAAGTCCTAGCGCTCCTGCTTGAAGAGTTGGTCAATGCTATACACTGCTTACTTTTCCATCTGTGAGTCGGTGCCTGCACTTTTGCTACTGGTCGTCCTTGGACGAATTGAAACTCGAATGCAGTATTAGACTTGGAAGGAGACTCGATAAAAGGTACTGAACCATAGTGAAATTGAGATAAACGAATTTAATGACTGATGTGTAAATAGGCACAAATGGTTCAAATGGCTCTGAGCACTATGCGACTCAACTGCTGAGGTCATCAGTCGCTTAGAACTTAGAACTAATTAAACCTAACTAACCTAAGGACATCACACACATCCATACCCGAGGCAGGATTTGAACCTGCGACCGTAGCGGTCGCTCGGCTCCAGACTGTAGCGCCCAGAACCGCACGGCCACTCCGGCCGGCAAATAGGCACATGATCTATGATATGGGTGCTCCTGTTATCACCTATAGGCAATATCGGGTACCTTTTGGTGGTTGTTATCATGCACACAGCTCACTTGATGCATTCTAAAAAAGGTTAAAACATGCTTGTTTGCAAATTATTTTGCTGCTGTATTCTCCGTTTAACACACTCTCAGATGGAACTGACGTGGAGATCAAAATACACACCTCAACAAATGTTTGGAATACTATAGAGTTGAATACACTGACTTCTTATAGTACACCTATTGATGCTTGTACAATACCTCATTAACAAAATAAACATAATTACTTCTGAAAACATGAACGATTTTGGTTAGTTACAAAAAATCGTTACAACACAAGCACCCTCTCTCATAAGTGTACATCTTAAAAAGAAAAATAGTGAAAATCTTTATCTCATGATGATGAGTGCCGGTCTTTAGTAGTCAGTATGTCCTCCCCGCACACGGATGAGTTCTTGCACTTAGCGAGGCACGTTCTGGATGAGACCATCACGTTTATCTTTGGGTATGAGGCTCCACTCTTCAGTGGCAGCTTCCGTGAGGTCCAGAAGATTGTCAGGTGGAGTCGGACGCTGTGCAGTGGCCACCTCCAACGGGTCCCATGCATGATCAAAAAAACAATGTACAAATGTGTGTGAAATCTTATGGGTCTTAACTGCTAAGGTCATCAGTCCCTAAGCTTACACACTACTTAACCTAAATTATGCTAGGGACAAACACACACACCCATGCCCGAGGGAGGACTCGAACCTCCGCCGGGACCAGCCGCATGCATGATCAATTGCATCCATGTCTCGGGTCTGTGCTGGCCAATGGATTCCGTTGATGTTGCATCTTTGAAGATACCGAGATACTGCTAGAGTACAGTGCATTCTTGGATTGTCATCGACTAGGATGAAGTTGTCACCGACTTCACGTTTGTAGGGCCCTTACCATCGTTTGTAGGACGTCTCCCAAGCATCGACTACCAGTCAAATTGCCGTAAATGGGAATCTGAGGAGTCCGCTATCCCATTATTATTGCCTCTCAGAACATTACACTTCCACCTCCAAACAGATGGACTTCCTGAAAGTATCAGCGTTTTTAGTGTCTTCTATCACTTCGCCAAACACTGACACGTCCAGTGTCCCGTCGCCCACCAATCCTGGTCTCGTCAGAAAACATACCATCACTCCATTCTGCAATGGTCCAAGGTAGATGTGCAAAAGCCCAGGTCGTTCGATTGCGTCGGTTCCGTTGATTCAGTTCAAAACTTCTCACTGGTCTTCTGAAATCAAGACCACCCTGAAACAATCTTCCACGCACTGTTTGGTGTGAGATACAAATTCCTGTTGCTCAAGAGAAGTTATTTCCAATATTTCTGGCTGTTGATGTTGGGCGCCCGCGAGCCGACAGTTGGAGGAAACCATTCTGCATTGGTGTTGTCATACAAGGACGACCACTGTGAGGTTTATCGTTCATATTTCTCGTCTCTCTGTACTGTCTCTACACCTTAGACACGCCACTTTAAGTGACATATAACCGATCAGCAACGATTTTTTGCTGAAAGTATAGCCACTATCCTGACTCTATCAAAGTCTTACACCGCTACGTGACATGTTACTGCAGTGCTGTACACAAAATTAATGAAGCTGTTGTTGGTACTGTAGTGTTCACGGTGAGCCACAGCGGCAGCGGTATGTTTACATGACTGGGAAACGGCCACAAAGTATGCCAGCAGTGAACACGGTCCAGTATATGGGGTCTAAGTGGATAATGCATGAAGTGCCTAAGTCAGTGAGACCTCTAATATCGTAGGCTACATTTTACGTTAGTATTCCAAACTTTTGTTGAGCAGTGTAATAATGAACAAGTTTTGAAAACTTACAGTATCTCCACTATGTTTTTTATCACTGAAAATTAGCTCGAAGTTGATCTAATGAATTCAAAGATAGCCTAAATGTTGCCTTCAGAATATGAGGGGGTGGTATTACGCACTACGAAGGTGTCAAAGATGGAAAATTTCTGCTGGATTCAAATTCAGCTGTACCGAGACAGGGGTGCATTGCTTGTTGCCTGTGTTTGTTACGATGATTTTATGGCTGTAGTTGGAGACAAGTTTTAGAATTTGTGTGTATTTAACACACAACCCAATCGTAATTCTTCTCCTCCTATTTAGAATGAAGGCCGAAATGTCACATAGATGTTATGTATCAGTAAGTAAACACTGTTACTTGAGTCCTGTAGGTATGGTGAAAATTTTTATATGAATTAATACACAATCCAAACGATCTTCGATGTTCGTTAGATTAATAGGATCGAACAAACTCGAATTGTGTATTTCATTCACTTTTTGTGAGCCATTAGAATGTAGAAACGTGATATTACTTGAATAGTGGTGTTAGTGACCAGGTGGTCACTAAAAGTGGAAGAGGGAGAATATGAGACTACATAGATGGAAATAGGTTAAAGAACATTTTAAATGGAAGATATGGAAAACAAAAGGTGGACTGTGGAGGAAACTTCAGGAGACTTGCCTAGAAAAGCATTCTGCAAAATACGCAACGAGAAGATCATATACACTCCTGTTAACATTTAGTTGAGCTGTTGGTTCATTAAGAGAAAGCTAAGAATAATTAGCTTATCTGTTGATGGAAACCACGCTTCTCAATGATAAGAAGAAAACAGGATTGAATCTGTCTTGTAAACAAGTTTAATGGAGGTATACAGAAGTAGTAAGTTTTGATCCAGCAGATATTATTACTGCTAGAAAAAACGCTATTTAAGTAAGAATATAGTCCCCAATTGATAAAATAGACGGCAGGCCGAAGTGGCCGAGCGGTTCTAGGCGCTTCAGTCTGAGACCGTGCTACCGCTCCTGCCTCGGGCATGGATGTGTATGATGTCTTTAGGTTAGTTAGGTTTAAGTAGTTCTAGGAGACTGATGACCTCAGAGGTTAAGTCCCATAGTGCTCAGAGCCATTTGAACCATTTTGAACCATAAAATAGACGTCTGCCTTTGCGGACTGTACGAATGCCTGCACTTTGTGGGAAAGCTTACGTGATGAAGCTCAGAAAGGCGAAGAGGAAGATCCAGTGATAACCAAATGCTTCAAATATATTAGTGTCTGCGTAAGATATTTCAGAAGCTATTATATAAGAAATTATAACACTATAGAGTATTAAACGGTATGAGCCTTTATTTGTACGATTTTATTGAAAAAAAAACCCATAATAAAAAAAGGCTACTTTGCTTGTGATGGACACTTAGTGTATTAGAAATGACGATGAAAATTACGGAACCTTTTGAAAACCAGTGACTACCGTCTTTCTTCCGTCACCTGAGTGAGCTGCAGCATCGTAAGGTGCTGTATTGCTGATAAGAGGCTATTGGCGTGGTAGATAACGAGCTTTACTGTTTACAGAGTTGAAAACAACGGAGGTCAGCTCTAAAGGATGTTCTCTGGGGCCAAAACGCTGTGACGAAATGTGGGATGCAGCCTTTGAGCCGATACTACTAAAGTTACATTACTCCTGTAATTTGAGCGGACCGCTGAAATTTGAAAATTTACATACTATTCACTGTAAGATGTGACTCGTGAAAAAAATGATAAAAAGTTGTGTAATGCTACGCTCAATGAACTACAAGACTGGTGTCAAATCTGTAACTGTTGCCAGCTGTTACGAAAAAAATGGCACTGAGCACTATGGGACTTAACTTCTGAGGTCATCAGTCCCCTAGAACTTAGAACTACTTAAACCTAACTAACCTAAGGACATCATACACATCCATGCCCGAGGCAGGATTCGAACCTGCGACCGTAGCGGTCGCGCGGTTCCAGACTGTAGCGCCTAGAACCGCTCGTCCATCTCGGCCGGCTTATTACAAGAAACCATATACCTACTGCTGAAAGGTGACCTACCAAAAGATCCTAAAATAAAATTACACAGCAAGACGAATAGATCTAGGTGCATTTGTAAGGCCGGCCGCGGTGGTCTAGCGGTTCTGGCGCTGCAGTCCGGAACCGCGGGACTGCTACGTTCGCAGGTTCGAATCCTGCCTCGGGCATGGGTGTGTGTGATGTCCTTAGGTTAGTTAGGTTTAAGTAGTTCTAAGTTCTATGGGACTTATGACCTAAGATGTTGAGTCCCATAGTGCTCAGAGCCATTTGAACCATTTTTTGCATTTGTAAATTAACATTGCAACTTCATATCCGATGCGAAAGTTTGTTAAACTTTATTGTGGCAGGTGAAACAACTGTTGTTGAATACTGCATTACAGTTTCAAGGGATTCAGATATATTAAACTATCTTTCAACATAGTTACCAAGGCTCTGTTAACAACGGTCAAGGGGTTCTACAACCGCTCAATTCCTCGACGATAGAAATCCTCTTCTTGGTCACAGAGGCAATCGAAAACCGCTGTGTGAACGTCCTCATCGTTGGAAAATCACTCTCCCCCAAATGTCCTTTCAATTTGTCGAAAATATTGTCTGGACAATGACGTCTGTGGCTGATGTCGATGGCTTTCCTATCCGGTCAGCATCATCCATGTCTGCATTGCCTTGGTCAAATTGTTGACACCTTTTCACTACGGATGGACGGGAAATTGCATTTTGTTCATATATTGTCAGAAGCTCCCGGTGAATTTTTCTGCAAATTAGACGTTATCCTCACAACAATCGTACTCATGTGAAGTCTTCACAGGTTGTCAGCCGAGTAGCGTCGTCGTCTCGTAGCAACGTTTCGATGGAATGCGTCTCCATCATCTTCAGGCGAAGTCTGATGATGATGGAGACCCATTCCATCGAAACGTTGCTACGAGACGACGACGCTACTCGGCTGACAACCCGTGTAGACTTTATATATGAAATTCGCCGAGAAAGCCTGCATTCACATATAACAATCGTACTGTTCGCGGACTTTAAATTTGGTGTCCGTTTGCTGTCGCTGCGACATTTCACTCGCACACTGCAGTGCACCTGTTCTCCATAGCGCAGCAGAACTGTGTCTACAGTCTTTGACAATGCGCCTCTCTCGTTCCGTAATGGTCTTAGCGGAAGACAGCATGTGTAACTTACTTTAAAAATGTGCGTGATTTCCTAAGGGACCAAACTGCTGAGGTCATCGCTCCCTAGACTTAAACACTACTTAAAATAACTTATGCTAAGAACAACACACACACCCATGCCCGAGGGAGGACTCGAACATCCGGTGGGAGGGGTCGCGCAATCCGTGACATGGCGCCTCAAACCGCGCGGCCTCCCCGCGCAGCGAACTTACTTTCTGAGGTTCCTACGTGAAAAAGGATGCGCCCAGAAAGGGAATAAAATTAATGCATGAAATCATCAACATCAGAAACAGGCCACTAAGATCTCGCTTAAAAATAACCAGAACAAGCCAGTAACATTATTTAATCTGTATTGCAACGTATGGTATACGCGTAGTTCCGCTTAGTACAGTGCGACAAGGTGTCTTACTATACAACACCAAATAGAACATTCCTAATTATTTTCAAAATAGGAACTTGAAATCAGGAAACGAAGTATCCATTATCGGTTGCAGAAAGACGATTAAAAACATTTCATACACTTGGGCCAGAACTGAGTAGTACGAAAAACAAAGTACAGTAATGCATTTCACAGCTGTAACCGAATGAGTAGAACTGTTTCACCAAAAGCAGTACATGTTAAACAAGACTGAGATCGTTTAAGCTTCAGGTAATATTTTTTTATATGTACCTGTTCCTGCTCCATGCATAAAATCAAAAGATATAGAAATAAGGGTCTTCATTGTTGTGCGGGTATTCTGCTGTTTAGTATACTACGGGCAACTGTGTGATCTACGAAGATACTCGTGTTTCGACTATATGACAATGCGTTACTTTCCCTATCAGTTAATTTACGTACAGAAGGAAAAACTGCAATTGAGGCAGGCTGGTATCGAAAGAAGCGGCCTACAAGCTTATTCAACGCGTTAGTGCGATTGAACTCAGAAACATAAGTCGGTTATGGTGTAGTGAATCCTCACACGTTCACAATTTATTGCGCAATAATATTGTATCAATATATTACGCGAAAGTGCGAGGCCAAGAACGGAATAACATTACTGTGCGATATTTATGCCGGGAAGGCGTCGGTTAGAAATGCCTTCGTAGCGAACATGTCAGCGTTCGATGATGTAAAACTCTCATGTATCACGATTTGCAATCGCTACTTGCTGCAAAAAGGAGCACTAGAGGAAGAGGTGATGAGCGAAAATGAGGCTTGGAAGATGTTCTGCACACTACCGTACTAACAGAACTTGCAGCAGAGTCAGATGACTAGTCGAATCAAAAGGATATTCTTATTGGAAAGTCTTCTAGAAGCTTTTTCAGAAGCTTTCTTCAGTTTTAGAGGGTGCTGAACCAGAATTTTCAAAGCCACACAAAAATTATGGCCCGGAAATGAGTCAAAAATGGAAAAACACGAAAAGAGGACATTTTTTATATTTCGCTTATAACTCGGAAAGAACGAATTTTCGTCAAAATTGTTTGTTTATGAAAATAAAGAGGAAAACATCTCCTACAAAACAGGTCTCAGATATGAAACTTCCTGGCAGATTAAAACTGTGTGCCCGACCGAGACTCACACTAGGGACCTTTGCCTTTCGCAGGCAAGTGCTCTACCGTGGTAGAAAGGCAAAGGTCCCGAGTTCGAGTCTCGGTCGGGCACACAGTTTTAATCTGCCAGGAAGTTTCATATCAGCGCACACTCCGCTGCAGAGTGAAAATCTCATTCCAGGTCTCAGATACTTGTTTCGTCAGACCAACCGCACCGTGTGTAATGCATGTTGAAGTTAATGTAATTTCGAGCGTCACCACCAAAATCCCACTTCTCATTCCTCAATATGTTACGGTGGTCGTTTAAACGATAAAATGGAAGCTCTCATGATTCGTACAATTAAGAGGTGTTCAAATAACTTACGTAAATAACATAATTGTGCTTTATTTGCCATTTGGTAAAAATAATAATTACCAAAATATTATATTATTTATATGACATGTTAAAGAAATTTCAAAGATGCTTCACTCTCTTCGAGCTTAGTGCTCCACTTGGCAATGAAGGCAATGTTGATTCGTCTCAGAATGAGAATATATATGGGTAACTTACAGCTAAGTAAGATAATAGATGACTTATTTCAGTTCATACTAGTTAATAGTTATGTAATTATTTATCTATTCTAATTGTAATAAATTAGAGTTGAAGCCAACGACATTGTTTCTTACAATAATGGGGCATGAGATTTCACAACGAAAAATTATAAGAACAACAGTGTGAAATATTGTTTACCTTCATCTGTAGCAGTCCTCATTTCAGTCTCCTATTCCTCCCCAACTTCCAACACGGCTTCTTCTAAGATTTGTGAGTCTAGGTAGCTGACATTCTCTCAAACCGTATCGCAGTTGACACAGAGTGCAGACCCGTTTTTCGGCAGCTACAAGAGTAGCTAGCCATGCCCACCCAGGGGGGAAGGTCCCGAGATGGCGCATCTCAACTTTCAAATCGCTCTTACTTCAATAAGCGCTACGCGCCATACGAGTGGTCTGACGAAAAACGTTACGTAGGCCTATTTTATGGGAAATTTTATTACCTTTATTTTCATAAGCAGAAAACTTTGCTGAAAATTGCGTCGTTTTCGAGTTATCAGCCAAAAACCCCGTAATTTCCCGTTTTCTCGTACTTTTTTCTTTCATTTTGCTCCATTTCCGGGTCTAAATTTTGGCGGGACTTTGAAAATTCGGATTCAGCAGTCTCTTCAGCTAATGCCTGAATAAGTATTAAATGTATAATCAAACTGCTTCCCCGAATGAGTGTAAACAAATGATTCCTTCCATGTGTCTTTCTTGATGTATTCATATTCATATGGAATCGCCGTATAAGTTGTTTACATGTCTGCAAATCAAAATGTGTCAGCAGGAAGTGCTGTTTATTGCTCAATATCACCTTAAACTGTACAATACTGGGTGTAACAAAAATATGTGGCCAAACTTTCGGGGAACATTCTTCAGGCATACAGCAATAAAATGTTAGAGCTGATTTTCTATTTCTCTTCATAATAACATTAATCATGCAGAAGACATAGACACAGAAAGTATTCTCATTATATGAAACGTTTTCTTACATGAAATGATCAGGTTAAAATGCACAGTAAGTTATCATTCTTAAGTTCACCACCAGGGTTCGTTGATCCAATGGAACGAAGGCAATGTTGAGACGTGAGTCGCTTCACTGCTTGTTTTGATATGCCATTAACCTCACTGCTCTACCAGGATCAAGTACCTAGCATCAACAATACGCAATTCTCCAGGAATACACCAACCCATCAGGAAGTTAATGCGACGGCGGGTTGATGCTTATATCCTTGCTAACGGATAACATTTTGAACATTTAATTTAGGAAAGTGTTTCATACTGTGCTGATACGTTCTTTTGCTGAGTGTTTCGTATAATTAATATGTTAACGAGTTGAGAAACTGACGCCTAACATGAAAATAAAGTGCTTATTTTCTTCCTTTATGTGTGAGGAATTTTCCCTAAAACTTTAGCCACATCTTATTGTTAAACACTAAATATTGCTCGATACATTGAACGAGCGTCAATATTTTTAGAGTTCTGCAGTCTCTATTAACACAGTGTGTCCCGTTTATCTTGCTCACCAAAAATAGCTTTTCTTCTGATGCGTTCAATGAAAAATTGTTTCAACCAGTGTTTTCTAACATCACTGGGTAGTTCTTGCTAAGGGACTACGTTTTATGTATCCCCATGGATGTAGGAGATACGGGGTAGAGGCTAAATTTTTTAAATGGGGCCATGTAAATTTTATGCAAGAATACACTCACCCTCTCCAAGAGCTATTCAAAAATGTATCACACTGTATCATTTTATCCTGAAACTAGTAGCTATGCAAATGGTAAATAATACATAACTTATCTGATTTAAATATCAGTTCAGTGCATTTCATTAACTAATAACCTCTTCAAGACGCGTTTGAACATTTTACAAATCACCTCTAAACATTCAATGCAGCAGTACTGCACTGTACTGTCACTGGATCTTGTTATTCTACAGGACAGTATTACGGTACTTATGGCAGTACACAAGTAACATGGTATTTGTAGTAACTTTTACTGTGATATTACCACTACACGAAACGCAGAGCGTTTACTTCACATGCTCAAAGTGAGGGTGTAGGAGCAGGACGAGATTAGCGTTGAACGTCCCGTCGACAACGAGGTCATTAGAGACGAAGTAGAAGTTCGGATTAGGGAAGGAAATCTGCCGCGTCCTTTCGAAGGAACCATCCTGGCATTTGTCTGAAGCGATTTAGGGAAATCATGGAAAATTTAAATCGGGATGGGCGGACGCTGGTCCATCCTCCCGAATTCGAGTAAAGTGTACTAACCACCCCGCCACCTTGCTCAGTCTCATAGTTGTGACCATTAGCATTTGTATATAGGGTCAATCTGTGGATGACGGACGTCCTACATCGTGCTACTACTTCCTCTGCGACGGCTATACAAGCATCAATAATGCGTTGAAACATGTTATCTGGTGTTGAGGGACATTTTGGTAGACAGCATACTTGACTGTTCGCCAGAGAAAGGAATCCAGTGGTCTAAGGTCCGGAGACTGGGCAGGCCAACTAACTGGCTCACCACGTCCAATCCACCTACTAGGGTATTTACAGACCAGAGTCCGTCAGTCTCGTAAGGCATAATGTGCGGGGCATCCATCATACTGATACCACATGACCATCCTCTGGTTCAGAGGTATGGCGTCCAAGAGAACAGGAACAGCGTGTCTTAAAAATCTGGCAAATTGTCTGTCATTTTGATTGCCATGTAGGAAGAAATGTCCGATAATGGTATTTCAAACGTGTTAACGTTCCGTGGATGTTGATGCTCTACCTTTCGTAGCCATCGTGGATTACTGGTGGAGCAATAATGTATATTTGTCATATTGACTATTACCTTGTGGGAGAATGACGACTCGTCGGTAAATAGAACATCTGAGAAGAAATTACGATTAGTCAGAAGTTGTTTCTGAGCCCAATGACAAAAATCCATGAAGTTCGCGGTGTAAATGAACATGGTAAGGATGGAATTTATGACATTTCAGGATGCGATGTGCACTTGTTTTCGAGACAACAATTTCACGTTGAATTCGTCGTGTTCTGACTTGAGGCTTCAAGGCTACGGCAGCGAGAGTAGCGACTTCAGCAGCTTCGTCTGTTCGTGTTGTAGACGCTTTCGAAGTCTTACATTTAAACTTCGCGTTTCACTTAGACGAGAACTGAGACGACCAAACATCCAGCGAGAAGGCGATGGTTTCTTAGGAAATCGTCTGCTGTACTGTACTTGTCCCTGAACAGAATTTCGCTCGAATACAGCAAATTACAGTACAGGTATGTACAGTAGAGTACAAGGTAGATATAATATCCTTTATTTTCTCTAACAGCACCTACATAAAATTTTTTTGGAAATTTGTGGTAAGTTCCTATGGGACCAAACGGCTGGGGCCATCGGTCCCTAGGCTTACCCACTACTTAATATAACTTAAACTAACTACTAACTTACGCTAAGGACAACACACACACCCATGCCCGAGGAGAACTTGAACCTCCGATGGGGTGGGGTGGGGGGGGAGGGGAGGGCACACGAACCGTGACAAGGCGCCCCAGACCACGTGGATACCCCGCTCGGCCAGTTACATACAAATGCAAGTTAAAAATGGCTCTGAGCACTATGGGACTTAACATCTGAGGCCATTAGTCCCCTAGAACTTAGAACTACTTAAACCTAACTAACCTAAGGACATTCAGCGAATTGATACACCTATCGTCGCATTTCAGAGCTACTTCGGATGCAGAATATTTGAGAATCTCTGTATGCAGATATTTCATCATGCAGTCAAATATGGACCAAGACCGACTGACAGGCCTACTTTGCTTTGCTCTACATTCACAGAGAGATTAATGTTGAGACGGACTATGTAACTGCGAGATTCACCAAAAGTAGACAAGAAATGCGCCGCATGAACCTGTAAGACAATCCTTCGATCGCTGTGCTTCTACGCTATGCGATCAAAAGTATCCGGACACCTGGCTGAAAATGAATTACAAGTAGGTGGCGCCCTCCATCGGTAACGCTGGAATTCAATATGGTGTTGGCCGACCCCTAGCCTTGACGACAGTTTCCACTCTAGCGGGCATACGTTCAATCAGGTGCTGGAAGGTTTCTTGGCGAATGGCAGCCCATTCTTCACGGAGTGCTACACTGAGGAGAGGTATTGGTGAGGCCTTGCACTAAGTCGGCGTTCCAAAACATCCCAAAGGTATTCTATAGGATTCAGACCAGGACTCTGTGCAGGCCAGTCCATTACAGGGATGTTATTGTCGTGTAACCACTCTGTCACAGGCCTTGCATTATGAACAGATGCTCGATCGTGTTGAAAGATGCAATCGCCATCCCCGAATTGCTCTTAAACAGTGGGAAGGAAGGAGGTGCTTAAAACATCAATGTAGGCCTGTGTTGTGACAGTGCCACGCAAAACAACAAGGGGTGCAAGCCCCCTCCATGACAAACACGACTAAACCATAAAACCACCTCCTCCGAATTTTACTGTTGGCACGACACAGGCTGACAGGTGACGTTCACTGGGCATTCGCCATACCCACACCCTTCAATCGGATCGCCACATTGTGTACCGGAATTCGTAACTCCACACAACGTTTCCCCACTGTTCAATCGTCCAGTGCTTACGCTCCTTACACCCAGCGAGGCGTCGTTTGGCATTTACCGGCCTGATGTGTGGCTTAAGAGCAGCCTCTCGACCATGAAATCCAAGCTTTCTCACCTCCCGCATAACTGTCATAGTACTTGCTGTGGATCCTGATGCAGTGTTGAATTCGTGTGCGATGGTCTGGATAGATGTCTGCCTATTACACATTACTGCCCTCTTCAACTATCGGGGTCTTTGTCAGTCAGCAGACGAGGTCGGCCTGTACGCTTTTATGTTGTACGTGTCCCTTCAGGTTTCCACTTCACTAGCACTTCGGAAACAGTGGACCTACGGATGTTTAGGAGTGTGTAAATCTCGTGTACAGACGTATAACGTAAGTGACACCCAATACCTGACTACGTTCGAAGTACGTGAGTTCCGCGGAGCGCCTCATTCTGCTCTCTTACGTGTCTAATGAGTACTGAGGTCTCTGATATGAAGTACCTGGCAGTAGGTGGCAGCACAATGCACCTAATACGAAAAACGTATGTTTTTGGTGGTGTCCGGATACTTTTGATGACATAGTGTACAACGTAAGCACGAGAAATTTACTATGTATGTATTCAGCATTCTTTCAATCAAATTCTGAAAAGTCATGTTTATTTATCAAATAAAAATTTTCATTGCTAAAATACTGAATTTTAATCCATCTATGCTGGATCTTGAAGTCTGCGGCCGTTAAGGGTTGTTGATAAAGAACACAACCAACCACAAGCTCTTTCAAAAACTTTTATTTTAGTAGCACTACAGATTTAGGACTATCATGCCATATTCTGATGGACAACTTTTTCAGTTACAGTAACATATTCGTCAGCTGCATACTGTCCACTCCTGGACTGAGCATGGTTATTTGAGTATTTAGTGCCCTTTTTTATGTACAGTGTGGATAGCAAAAACATCCTAATGTGCTTGCATTTGATAAAATTTGAAGTGTAGCACCTGTATACAACTGTAAACAGAAAAAGGCCTTCTCTATAAGAGCGAACTTACTATTTGAGGAATACAGGACAAGTTGTTTCAAGGGAATCTTTTTTGTTTTTCTTTCCTTTCCAGTAATTGTGAGTGAAATTTTGTCAAAACATCATCGAGCCGTCAATGCATACTGTAAATTAGAAATATGTATATACACACATGTATGTATGTAGAATATTAGGTCATATTTTCAGTTTTGCGGTTCGTTGAGGGCATTACAGTAAGTTACAATTTTAGTGTGTCATAGGAAGCATAAGAAAACATATATTTTTATTGGGATACTCTTAGTGTCTATATAGTGTGATGTTTTCATTTCTGTTAATTTTCTTCTATGGTAGCTGTTGGGATGTTAAGTTGTGCAGGTGTTTTTTTTTTTATTGCAGTAAGGATATTCATGTTTAGAGTTTTCATATTTGGAGGTACATATTGTGTTTAACTTGTGGGCACATCCTAAGATAATTCTGTGGAAATCGTTTGATAGTAAAGTACAGTTACTCTTTTATAATGTAGTAGAGTGAACTCAGTGTGTGAATGTATATTTCTAGTTCGTCTAAGAAATTTTCAAGGGGGATCCCCCTTGAAAATGTTCTCTACAGATGGGGACGAAATGTTGGGTTTTAAGGTGAAATCTACTCGACCACGGTATAATGGACCCGAACATTTTATTAATTGTGACATTTCCGGGCGTGGAAGTTTAGATTTTACAAATTTGTAATGGACTTCAAGTTATTTCGTTAACTATTCTTTTTCTTTGTAAGACGACTGTTAGAAATGCTGTCTTGTAACAATTGGTGAATGTATCACTTTTGGTACCAGGGAGGGTAGCCCGTTTCATCTTATGGTATTCAGTACAGATGAAACTATAAAATGCTGGAATGGTTTATTTGGAATTATTTCTAGAATATCTCTGTATACAAACCTACTATCATCACAAACTATAATAAAAACATTTTCCGGCAATCTCTTATGTAATGTTGGGAACTTCAGCCATAAACTTTAGAACGTCTTGTATTATTTCTTTTGGTATGTTACTGGTTTTTGAATGAAACCTTCTGCAATCCCGTTGGAAAGACGGGACTGACATGCTCTCATTTTTCAGTATTTTGTGTAGGCTACGCTGTACAGCTTAGATGAAGGTTAAAAACTGCATTATCTGATACACAGAGGTATTTTATTTTTATTGAAGATGGTCGATTTCGGTTTTGAATCTGACTATCTTGGATCCCACAGATTAAGATGCGCATTGTATGTCTCGTTAGTGAAGGCTGCCTCCTGATTTTTACTTTTCTTTTGATTCATCCTTAAGCCAATATTTCTTGAAGTTCTTTGGCACTTAATTCCTAACGTTAATGTCTGCCTCTTTGTCTCAGTGGTCAGCACGTGTGACTGAGATGCGGCGGGCCTGGGTTCGATGCGCGGCCGGCTGGGAGATTACCTCAGCTCGGGGTCTGGGTGTCGTGTTGCCCTCATTATTTCATCAATATCGACACGCAAGTTGTCCATTGTGGTGTCAATTGAAAAGAATTGCAACTCGGTGGCCGAAATACCCCAGGTGGAGACTCCTAGCCATCAGTGCCTCACGATCATTTCATTTCCTAACCTAAATATTCAGTTTCGCAAAAACTGGAACCACTTCTAATGAAAGAAATTTTTCATGAAGCACGTAGCTTGTACAACTTAAGTTATTTCAGTTTTCTTCTCTGCTGCATATTTACCGGCAATTGTGCTGTGCATCGTAAAAAAGTGCATTTCATTAAGAGTAGTTCCAGTGCTTGGAGAAGTGAAGTATTAAGGTTAGGAATGCAATGACAAAGAACCTCAAGAAATATTATGTGCAAATGGTGCTTAAGTATGAATCAAAATAATAGTATTGACGAAAGACCACCTTCGCTACACAGAGATACACTGAACATCTTAATTTAGGGGACCCGAAGAGAGTCAGATTCATAACCGAAATCGACCGTCTTTAATAAAAAAAATAAAGTAGTACAGCCGTGTATTGCACAATGCAGTTCTTAACCCTGTTACTTTTATTGAATGAAATTCCAAAAATTTCCCACTTTCACTAAATATTTTTAATAAAACATGAGATGCAAGCATCAATTTTAGCCCTTCATACTTTGCATATATTTTCATTTAAACTTGCTTAAACCAATAATTTTCATTTTAAGTTCGTAATCCGATGCGTTTCGTTTCGGTTACCGCTAACAAACCAGCAACATAATGTACTCTTCCGTGGTAGTCATCCATCTTCCAGTAGGAAAAAATGTTTTGTCATAGCCTTAGTCGGAAAGATATCTTCTACATTTCCTTCGGTATTCAGCCATTGGCATACTCTACCGGCCCGGCACAACTGTCCCAGTCCTGGTTTTATATAGTTTCTACACATCAATTATTTTTTCGCTCTCTTCCTGCAAACTACGTTCTTTGTTTATCCTTGTCGTAAATGTATTCTGCCAAAGATCTGTGTCTCCGGTGTTTATATCAATAACAATATCTGTTGGAGGATTTTTACATTCTACATTATTTTGGAAAGTGTTAAATTAACGGGTATGTAGCACCTTCTTGCAATGTTAATGACTAAGGCCTGCTGCATAAAAATAATTATTTTATTGCTTCGGTTTTTCTTTTATTTTTGGAACCAGATCGTTATCTGATACGGAATTATTAGTTACCTCTTAAGGCCCGTAGTATGGGCCTTCAAGAGAAAAGTCTTTCTCAAGAATTCCTCCATGTTCTTTTGCGACTACTAGTCAAGAACATGAGTACAGAAAGGCTAAGGCATGAGGCGGCTAATAAAGGCCAGCCAATGTAATTTTTGTTTATTCGTTTATTTATTTACGAGAGCGTGCTGTAAAGTAATGCCTCCGAATTATTATATGAAAATCTTAAAGCTTTTTAAATAAAAAAGTTATTACCATTCTACTTCTTTGTTCTTCATGGCTCCATATTTGCAGTCCTCTGCCGCTGAAAGGCTCAGAGTTGTAACGTGTATCATGGCGATATGCACTGTATATACGTCGGTACGTGGAAAACAGCGTACTATAATCGAGTTTTGAAATAGAAGAATTCATCCACTCATGGAGCACCCTCTCCTACAGAATCACAATGCCAGACCGCACACGAGCGCTACAACCCGACGCCTTGTGTTCACTGTCATATATCATCATCCATATAGTGCCGACTTGCCACCAACCGAATTTCATCTGTTTCCAGAACTTAAGGAAATCCTTCGAGGATTTCTCATTGACAGTGATTAACGAAAGGCAGCCCGCCCGGTTGGCCGTGCAGTCTAACGCACGGCTTTCCAGGCGGGAAGGACGCCGGTCCCCGGCACGAATCCGCCCGGCGGATTTGTGTCGAGGTCCGGTGAGCCGGCCAGTCTGTGGATGGTTTTTAGGTGGTTTTCCATCTGCCTCGGTAAATGCGGCTGGTTCCCCTTATTCCGCCTCAGCTACACTATGTCGGCGATTGCTGCGCAAACAAGTTCTCCACGTTCGCGTACATCACCATTACTCTACCACGTAAACATAGCGGTTACACTCGTCTGGTGTGAGACGTTTCCTGTGGGGTCCACCGGGGGCCGAACCGCACAATAACCCTGGTTCGGTGTGGGGCGGCGAAGGGGTGAAGTGGACTGCGGTAGTCGTCGTGGCGTTGCGGACCACTGCGGCTGCGGCGGGGACGGAGCCTCTCCGTCGTTTCTAGGTCCCCGTTTAACATAACATAACATAACCAAACGCAGAGTTATGGCTCCGCCAAAAAAGTTAAACATTCTACATTGAGGCTATCAGCAAACTGATTTCCCTATGGGACATGTGTGTTCGTCGCCAGGGTGACTATGTTGAGAAATAAATATGTAAACATAAAGAATAAAGATTTAGAACGTTAATAACTTTTGCTTTGTTTAAAAAGCTTTAAGAATTTGCATATAAAAAATTCGGAGCCATCACTTTTCAGCTCACCCTCGTATTTAACCTGGCAAGATCAGGTTCCATCAAATCCTCTCTGGCATTTAACCAAGCATTCTACATATTTACATTACGTAAATTATGAAAAGTATGTCATACTGCATTTAGTAATAAAAAATTTACAAGAGTACCGAGGAAAAAATCTCGCACATAATTTATATTCTTACACGATAAGTACAACAATAATTAAAATTTGCGAAAAGATGGGTTTGACTTATGCGCGCTATCAGCAGTGGGCATGAGAGGAAAGGGTGGAAGAGATAGGGAAAAAGAAACAGGATAACACACAATTAATGAATATAAGGGAAAAGAAAATAGCGTGATCCACAGAGTAAGAAACGAGAAAGAAGCGCAGCTTGGAGAAGATAGGAGCATTAGCTTTGCTACTTGACAGAGGAATAGTTGACCACATACGTTAGTTTACGGAGAAACGTTACGATAGTAACTGAATGAAGTGCTTCAGCTTGTTCTTATAAGCAAGAGGACACTGAATTGTACTCAGAATGGAGCGCAGCTTGTCGTGCAGGCAGAAATCAGCAGGCGCGAAGGATTTGTGAATGTTTTTGTTTTATGAATGAGCACAGTTAGGATGCTAGATATGTGGGGGCCTTGTATTTCGATTATGATGCGAGTTACTGGGGTGCTTATGAAACAGACCTATTGTATGGCAGTCACGTAACTTGTCTGGCCGCAGCCACCCTAAGTGGACGTATGAGGCACTGATTTGGTCATACAGTCGATTGTTGTAGATGTAAAGCACATAAGCATTCATGGTTAGTTATAAGCGTCTATTGTTTTCATCACTCGTGTCGTACTGAATTACGTCACAGTAGTGGAGGCTCAGCAGAAAGAGTGATTGCACGAGTTTACGATTTACATCTTGCGGAAGTACTTTCCGAAACTATTTGAGGGCATATAGGCAAGTGGAACTCCTCCGGCACATGGTGAAAGTATTTTCTGCTCAGCGGAGATGTTCATCCAAAGTTGCGCCCTAGTTCTTCGCTGTTTTCTGGTGTGGTGTTGGAATACAGTCGAACAAAATAGAAGCCAATTATTCGTGTAGTTCTGAACATATCAATCTCTCACTGTATGCAAAGATTATTTGTGACTTTTTTGCATTTATTTTGAGTCCTAGGTTTTGCGGTCATATTATCACTCAAGACAGATGATCATTTATCTGGATGAACACTATATCTTCAGATTGGGCACTTAGGTAAAGCTAGAGGTCGTCAGCATAGAAATGATATTTACAAAAGAACAGAATCGGCGAAATATGATTGATATGCAAGGAAAATAAAAGTTTGGCATAGAGCTAAGGTGATCCACAACAAATAAATACATATAGGAGCTGTTTTCGCTAAGTAACAGCAGACAGTGTGGCGAATTTTGTGGGTAACGGAAGTATACTTTATCACTTATAGCTACGTAAATTATAGCACCGATTTTATTTTAATAGCGCAGTATGTCTTTTCATGTTGGCGAGAGCCTTCGAAGAGGAGTTTAACCACATAACATGTAGGGAACTGAATCAAACAGTTATGAGGTAACAGCGCTGTAGACCATTGTCCCGGCGTCATAAGGAAAGATCCCACAATGTCTGCCCTACTGTCAGCAAACTCAGGTACAATTCGTGTCTTGAAGCTATTGAGATGTGCATAGCGTATACTAGGGGTTCCCAAATTTCTCCTCTATCAGAACACTTTGAGAATGTTGGCACTTTAATGGAACAGTTTGTTTATTTTGAATGTTAAAAAACTTTAAAGAAAGAGAAACATTTATTTTATTCAATGATTTTCAATGCTTGCTCCATTTTATACCATAAGTAAAAACACAGAAAATACAATAATTATTTTTTAGAATTACTGTTGTCAAAACTTGAGAAAAAAACCACCTGTTATTAATGGCTTCTCACGGAGCACTTATCACTTCCCGTGGAACACCAGTGTTCTACGGAACATAGTTTAGGAAACCCTGGTGTGTACGACAGTCGAAGAAAAGGAGATGATTTTCTTTATGGCGAGTGTCGTCAGACAGTTACTTCATCGGTGCGGTTGTATGCTGAAAGCTGTCCTGATCATGCTAAGTCCCCACTATCTCTCTTTGCAGACATATCAAGAAACCAGAAGTGTGGTGTATAGAATACGCCTGCGGGAATGAGAGAAACGCAGTCAATATTTTGGCATCGTTAACTCGCTTTCCACATGTCACTAAAGGACTGCTTGAATGTGCGAGTAATGTTGGTAAGTCATACCATTAACATTCAAATTTATCAATTTTTGGATACTGCATCATGTTTCTTACTTGATACTAAAAATCCATCTGGTGAGCACGATATATGAGACAGGCGAAATACCCTCAGACTTCAGGAAGAATATAATAATTCCAATCCCAAAGAAAGCAGGTGTTGACAGATGTGAAAATTACCGAACTATCAGTTTAATAAGTCACAGCTGCAAAATACTAACGCGAATTCTTTACAGACGAATGGAAAAACTGGTAGAAGCCGACCTCGGGGAAGATCAGTTTGGATTCCGTAGAAATGTTGGAACACGTGAGGCAATACTGACCTTACGACTTATCTTAGAAGAAAGATTAAGGAAAGGCAAACCTACGTTTCTAGCATTTATAGACTTAGAGAAAGCTTTTGACAATGTTAACTGGAATACTCTCTTTCAAATTCTGAAGGTGGCAGGGGTAAAATACAGGGAGCGAAAGGCTACTTACAGTTTGTACAGAAACCAGATGGCAGTTATAAGAGTCGAGGGGCATGAAAGGGAAGCAGTGGTTGGGAAAGGAGTAAGACAGGGTTGTAGCCTCTCCCCGATGTTATTCAATCTGTATATTGAGCAAGCAGTAAAGGAAACAAAAGAAAAGTTCGGAGTAGGTATTAAAATTCATGGAGAAGAAGTAAAAACTTTGAGGTTCGCCGATGACATTGTAATTCTGTCAGAGACAGCAAAGGACTTGGAAGAGCAGTTGAACGGAATGGACAGTGTCTTGAAAGGAGGATATAAGATGAACATCAACAAAAGCAAAACGAGGATAATGGAATGTAGTCAAATTAAGTCGGGTGATGCTGAGGGAATTAGATTAGGAAATGAGACACTTAAAGTAGTAAAGGAGTTTTGCTATTTAGGGAGTAAAATAACCGATGATGGTCGAAGTAGAGAGGATATAAAATGTAGACTGGCAATGGCAAGGAAAGCGTTTCTCAAGAAGAGGAATTTGTTAACATCGAGTATAGATTTAAGTGTGAGGAAGTCGTTTCTGAAAGTATTTGTATGGAGTGTAGCCATGTATGGAAGTGAAACATGGACGATAACTAGTTTGGACAAGAAGAGAATAGAAGCTTTCGAAATGTGGTGCTACAGAAGAATGCTGAAGATAAGGTGGGTAGATCACGTAACTAATGAGGAGGTATTGAACAGGATTGGGGAGAAGAGAAGTTTGTGGCACAACTTGACTAGAAGAAGGGATCGGTTGGTAGGACATGTTTTGAGGCATCAAGGGATCACAAATTTAGCATTGGAGGGCAGTGTGGAGGGTAAAAATCGTAGAGGGAGACCAAGAGATGAATACACTAAGCAGATTCAGAAGGATGTAGGTTGCAGTAGATACTGGGAGATGAAGAAGCTTGCACAGGATAGAGTAGCATGGAGAGCTGCATCAAACCAGTCTCAGGACTGAAGACCACAACAACAACAACTAAAAATACCAAGCAGTTTTTAGTCTAATTAATAAGGTGGATTATTTCTGAATCTGACCATAAATAGCAGTTTGCGTAGGTTGCACATTTTCCCTGCTTTCTTGCTTTTCTTCAACTTCTGCATTGTTAGTTCTTCTTCTTTTCATCTTACCTGTTATACACCGATGGAGGTAATGGAGATGCCTGATAACAAACATGTCATCGAACATACTCCGGGAAATAAAAGTCCACGGGTTGAGGAAGATAAGTTTATAAATAACAGTGTGGAAACAGTGTACTCAGTAGCAGTAGAAAGAGATATCCACTCGAGATACACGACAGTACGGAAAATGTAAGTACAGTGACATACATAACCACGACCCACGAAACCGTAATTTAGAAATGCACACAGAATTCTCTCATGACTACTTTTATAAAGACACTCTGTCAAAATCGACTAAAAAGGTACAAAAGGTACAAAAACAGATCTGTAGTAACGCAGCTTCACTAGCAATACAATTTTTAAATGAGCAATTGAAACAAACCAAACATGTTATAATTTTAGGCCTACAACAAATATGACAAATATGTAAAAATCAGCCCACCGGTTGAAGATATATAGATAACCTATGGAACCGGTTGGCTGATTTTTACATATTTTTCAAATTTGTGTATACGATTGTTGCAAACGTCAGCCATGCTCAAAGTTCTACAACAAATAAATGGTGACAAACTTTTGTATTGTACTTTATACACAAATAAAAGTTGACCCAATGAAGATGACACATAGCTGTCGAAATATCTCTGGATGAATAAAAAGAAATAAATAAGGTAGATTTCCAAAACGACACAAACACGCAGGAGAATTTTCTAATTTCTCAGGCCGATTATATACATAACTTTCCCTCCGAGCCTAGGGCAAACGACGTTGTAACAACATGGAATGATTTAGTTTTGTGGTTTATTGAGGATATAATCCAACACTAGTCAGTCACGGACATACATTTACCATGCTTCTTACCACTGTCATCTCTGTCGCCCTCATTAAGTTTTCCGTGTAAAAAATATCAGGTGGATGCAGTACGTCTTCCGCACCAGAATGTCGCTACAGTCAACAGCCGATTATCCGGATTAATGGGGACCTAAGGCTGCACGGACAACCGAAAAACACAGGCAAATGTCATTTTTGAAAGTGCACTTACGCTTTACTTGTCGGAAACAGACAACTTATTTACAGAATTACACCGAAATCACAGTTCTTTTCAATTCACCTTCGGGGAATAACTGTCCAATCATGTTTTTCACTTACGTTGTTTTGTGTCGGTTTTCATTTTCCGGAGAGTCTAAACAACAGTATAGCCAATCGAATTTTGTCCTGCGCAAAATAGCTAGAGACCAACGCATTTCAATGGCTCGATATATGTGGGGTTCCTCGGTCATTCGTGTTCGTTACCTCCCTCTAGTGAGGAATGCCCTAGATCATTCATACACCCTGCAAGCTCCCGATTATCAGGGTACGGGTTCGGGCGCTACTCGTCTTCCAGCTGTGAAAAAGAAACACATGGATAATAGTGTACTCCAAACTAAAATATCCGTTGTAATTATAACAGAATATTAAAAATTGCAGTAAAAAATTCACAGCTGTATCGCCACTTTTTATTGAAGAAAATCGATTTCAGCCCAACATCAGGCCACCTTCTGATCTCAAAAGCAACCCAGTTATTCAATCTCACAGTTGCAGTACCAATAGTATTGACTGTTCCACTGCTATTACTACTGTCTATGCGTAACCTCTACGGCTGTGTGCGCCCTGTTATCATATTTTGAACTGAACTGAATATTCAAAACATTATAACAACGCGCACACAGATATCTCTGATGTTGACAGGACATAAAGATTACGCATAGACAATAATACTAATGGACAGGCCAGGATCTACGGGGGGCAAACCCGGGTATTTGCCCCGAGCGGCAATTTCAGGAGGCGCCAAATTCATATTCTTGAAGAAAAAAAGCCTTGTTTCACAAAGTGCCTAGCATCCAGCGCACGTTTGTCTATCGATTATTCATATGATTTTGGAACGCATCCCTGCTGGTTTTTGGACATTTTCTAACACATTCTAAGTTGATTTCTGAACGAATCATAAGTTGATTTTTGAGTTGGGTCGTTTTTGGAGGAAGAGACCAAACAGCGAGGTCATCGGTCTCATCGGATTAGGGAAGGATGGGGAAGGAAGTCGGCCGTGCCCTTTCAAAGGAACCATTCCGGCATTTTCCTGGAGCGATTTTGGGAAATCACGGAAAACCTAAATCAGGATGGCCGGACGCGGAATTGAACCGTTGTCCTCCCGAATGCGAGTCCAGTGTTCTAACCACTGCGCCACCTCGCTCGCTTCGATTTTTGAATACGTGCATAGTGGACGTGATGTATCTGCCAGGGGAATCCTCGTCGCATCTAGAAATAAAAAAGACTTTCTCACGGACAAAAGGGGTCGGGGCTATACGAGTCGCGCCGTATAAATTACAACGGGTGAATGCCAAACGCTGTTTGTTTATGCAGTTGATTCGGTGTGCGAATGATAAGCGTTGTTATAATTATTAGCGAAATCCATAGATTCCGACTACCAGAGTGGAAATATACGACTAACAGCAATTACAGGTAAGAAAGATTACACATTATCTTCTCGGTGTATCCAAGAAAATGAAATTTTGACAAAAAAAGGGTACACTACTAATGACCAGTTGTACAGTCCCCGGTTAGCAGCCGCGTAAGTCCTATTCTCGGAATAGTGCGGAAAATGCGTTGTACGAACATGTAATATCGCCTAACCAGAGAATAAACGCGGGATAACTGAACCGGTGATTCTGGCTGGGTTACCGAAGTTAACCGGAGAATAAGTTTTGACAATGGCAGGAATAGTAACAGAATTAGTGATGACAAGATTGTCTGTTAGAACGAAGAAGGAGAAGAAACGGGGCATCACACAAATTATATGTTTTAGAGTACGACAATTCCAAACCTATATAAAAATTTCGTACTACTACTTTTCGATTTCACGCTTGAGAAACTGGATCGTATGAATGAAATGTGAAATTATTTCCTAACACAAAACTTTTTGTTTGTAGTAGGCCTAACAGGCATTTGATATTGGTACTTCGTGAATTATATTCTGTCGTATTATTTACGTAAATGACGTACATAAAAATGACCATTCGTGCCAGAACAGTCTTGTTTATTTGGCGTGTGTTACAATTATTGCAATATTAGAAAGACCTATTTCGTTTTGTCTAGCAGAAAGTGCCAAAATAGACGTAATCAGATCGAGAAACCACTCCGGAATTGGGTACTATTCGTATTAGCAGTTTTTTTAGTATTACACAACGACATTTTTATTTTTCATGTGCGAAACGTTTGATGAGGTAACAGACCTTTCGCAGAAAGGAAAGCACGCCGTGTAAAGCTGTAGCGAGATTAGAGAGAAAAAACGGCTGGGAACTAAGGATTGAAGAAATGTGTACTATCTAGCTTGTCTCTGGTCTTTACTGCTTTTACGTATCCTATATTTAATTTTATGTCACACAAAAGCGAAAGTTATTGTCTAATAGGTAATAAAGAGCGTAGATTTTCTCAAGAGTTCTTATTCTCCCAGTCACAAATAATCCCACCCAGTATTAAATGGTTCAAATGGCCCTGAGCACTATGGGACTTAACTTCTGAGGTCATCAGTCCCCTAGAACTTAGAACTACTTAAACCTAACTAACCTAAGGACATCACACACATCCATGCCCGAGGCAGGATTCGAACCTGCGACCGTAGCGGTCGCGCGGTTCCGGACTGTAGCGCCTAGAACCGCTCGGCCACTCCGGCCGGCACCCAGTATTAATTGTGAGCTTTTTTTTTAAGGGGGGTAGTATGTCAAACCGGCCGACTGGGAACAGGATAGGCACCACAGGACATTTTAATGTCCGCTGTCATGCTCAGTGGCGTGTGGTAGAAGAATGCTGTGTGAAGAGGCGTGGCACTGCTCTGTGGCACACTTAAAACCAAATAATTTGTCTTACATTCCTTCTAACATACCTGTTTTCTATATCAAACTCTGCAGAAAAATGTGCACTAGAAAATAAGCACTTTTTGAAAAATCAATTTTTTTTTATTTTCGACATTCTATCTCAGGCCCTCGAGAGGGGGAGGGGGGGCGGGAGCCACTATGCCCTGGTTCGGAAATATCGTAGATCTGGGGCTGCTAATGGAACAGTCTGTAAGTGCCAACTGATATTGCAAATCTGAGATTGCGCAGTTGAGTTGCTTTTGAGACCCAAAGATGGTCTGATGTTGGACTGGAGTCGACGTCTTCAGTAAAAAATAGTGGTAGAAATGTGTATTTTACAATGCAATTTTTAACCTTTCTGAAACCTGTCCAGCACTGCCTTCACAAAATCAGTATAACAGAATACTTCGGGTACGATTTTTATTTATTTCAGAAACCGCTGACCAGTGCACGGATAATCGGGAGCCTTCCGTATTTGCCGATTATTCAGTGTGCCCATGAGAAGCACGTGAAGTGAAGGTAGATGGCGCCCGAAAGCCGGGACGTCTGCAGCGCCGTCGCCATTTTCGCGCACGTCGAGTGGGAGAAGAGTGGTGGGGGAGGGGGTGGGACTGGCGCCCGCCGCCAGTCGGCCAGCCTGGAGGCGGGAGTCGGGACTCGGGAGATGTGAACAGAGAAGAGTAGCGGTCGCGCCGCTAGCCAAGGCCGGCGCGGAGCGGCGCATTCCTCGAGTTTGTAACCTCCGTGGCCTTGGGCTGGGTGCTCGACCGTTGCAAGGCTGGGCGCACTGTTGCCGCGCGAGCGCGCACTCGCTGCCGAATTACCGCGGGGTGGGCGACACGTGGCGCAAGGTCGCCCCGAGTGTTGCCACGTCGCTGCTCGCCATTGTTGTCGCCGCCGGCTTCGTGCTAGCCGCCGTCGCTTCTTATTTGTTGCCGTAGGGTGGCCGAGTACATCGGCACCGAGGTCGAGGTGTGAGAGGTCCCCAATGTGCACCCCGATGGGATTCCTCTGGTGCAACAAACCGCCTCGCGGCCGTCATTTTTCGTGTACTTTGCCTCAACATTCGAGGCGCTGAGGACAATAAGGGTCTAAAGCACTCCGTCGTCGTTTTTGAGTTCGTAGCATGTATGTGTGCTGCTGACATCTGTTGATCTTATGGTGAACCAGTTTCATTTGTGCAGTAGGTCCGCGTTGTATACACGAACTTTCAAGAATTGAAGATTTGTCTGATATTCACTACCATATGGGCCCAAGCACAAAGCGTAATTTTGTTGCATTGCGCTGCTTAATTTTTATCTAGATTAAACTTCGTCCGAACGGGCCTCGGATGGCACCGACCGACCGCCGTGGCATCCTCAGCCGATAGGCGTCACTGGATGCGGATATGGAGGGGCAATGATCAGCACGCCGTTCTCGTGGCCCTAGTCGGTTTTCGTGACTGGAGCCGCCACCTCTGACTGAACTTGCTCCTCAGTTGACCTCACAAGGGTTGAGTGCACCCCGCTTACCAACAGCGCTCGGCAGACTCGGATGGTAAGTTAAGCGCTGTCGGGCTGGGCCAGCATTTGAATATGTATTCAAATGCTGGCCCAGCCCGAAAGCGCTTAACTTCGGTGATCTAATGGGAACCGGTGTTACCACTGCGCAAGCCCTTTGCTCAGTTGTTGTCTTGAGTTGCCAAAATAAAACTGTATCAGTTTTCTCATCTGATGGTTGGTGTCACGTTATAAAAAAAAAAAAAATTGGTTCAAATGGCTCTGAGCACTATGGGACTTAACTGCTGAGGTCATCAGTCCCCTAGAACTTAGAACTACTTAAACCTAACTAACCTAAGGACATCACACACATCCATGCCCGAGGCAGGATTCGAACCTGCGACCGTTGCGGTCGCGCGGTTCCAGACTGCAGCGCCTAGAACCGCTCGGCCACTCCAGCGTTATACAGAAAGCAAGGTTAGCTAAACCTTGTATTGTCTGTAAAACAGACGCTGAGGATTTCCGAAATTTTAAGAGTGTTACCGATCTCACTGCCAAACAAAAAGTTGATGTACATGCTAACAATGTACATTTCAGGAATTTTGCAATGATTACACTTTCAACAGGTTGCCAGAAAGTGTTATTTAAAGTACACTAACATATTCTTCATTGTAGTCTTGGGAGCCACCATTTTCTGCAAGTCAGGTCGAGGGAAAGAACACCCACAGTTGTGCTTTGCAAAATCTTGTGCCAAAACATGTACGTGAAAGGTAAATATCAACTCTGAGACGCAAAGATTTAACAAAACTACTGGATTCAAAACTACTAGGCCTCATGCCTGAAGTTGACAGACATTTTTATCTGAACCTCAATCCATAGAACGCGCGTAATAAAAGTGATGACAACGAAGACCATGAAGTGTTGGAATAGGTCATAATTGTCGGAGTGGTGCATTTGATATTTGCTCTATATGTTTTGATTCTAGTTTCACATTTATTACAAATTTTGCAACTGACAAAAAGACACTATTTTCACTAGTTTATGTAAGAACATTTTGTAAATTAATATTAATAATAATAATCTTAAATTTTAATTAAAATTTCATGATGTGAAGTGGGTCCATTATTTTTTCATAGGAAATATGGGATGCTAAGACTGGCAAAAAAAGAGGTCAGACCTATGAAACTGGTGGTTTGCCTACAAATTTGATTTTCATGAACATTTATTTTTCTCAAAATTTTTTATCTGTGCCTTGGGCCCAAATGGTTCCCAGCATCCCAATTCAAAGAAACTAAGGCTAGTGTCTGATACGCTGTAGACTTAGAGATCATCTCAGCCCGGTCACAATCTCAGACTGGGAAAGGAGGGGAGGGTCTGTTTAAGAAGAACCATCTCGCTATTCACCTCTAGAGATCTTGTAAACCACACGCACGAATTCAGAAATTCATTTATTTATTTAGCGTTTGATGCTCTTAAAATGACAGGTACATTGATAACTAAAATCAAATAAATAAATCAAGAAAAAGGCAGAGTGTAATGTTCAAGTTTTCCAGTCAATCTAGATAGCTCGTTGTAGTTCTTCCACGGATCTGGCGAAAGCACGCAAAGGGTCAGTCGTGAACGAGATGTGGCATTGCCTGCGCCACCACTCTGCACTCACTGCCTCATCCCCAGCTTACAGAGTAGCACCTATTCTCACGCCGTCACATCTGATTCGATTCAGTTTGCACAAGGTAACACGAGGAAGACTGGAGAATGACTGCTGGGTTTTCGACCAGCAAAACGCTTGATAGTGTGTAGATGACCAAAACCGATTCCCAAGTAGTGGACAAAGCTCAAAACCATCGTACAATATGCGTTAGATGAGTATGTGCCAAGCAAGATCGTAAGAGATGGAAAAGAGCCACAATGGTACAACAACCGAGTTAGAAAACTGCTGCGGAAGCAAAGGGAACTTCGTAGCAAACATAAACATAGCCAAAGCCTTGCAGAGAAACAAAAATTAGGCGAAGCGAAATGTAGTGTGAGGAGGGTTATGCGAGAGGCGTTCAATGAACTCGAAAGTAAAGTTCTATGTACTGACTTGGCAGAAAATCCTAAGAAATTTTGGTCTTATGTCAAAGCCGTAGGTGGATAAAAAAAAAATCCAGACACTCTCTGACCAAAATGGTACTGAAGCAGAGGATGACAGACTTAAGGCCGAAATACTAAATGTCTTTTTCCAAAGCTGTTTCACAGAGGAAGACTGCACTGTAGTTCCTTCTCTAGATTGTCGCACAGATGACAAAATGGTAGATATCGAAATAGACGACAGTGGGATAGAGAAACAATTAAAATCTCTCAAAAGAGGAAAGGCCGCTGGACCTGATGGGATACCAGTTCGATTTTACACAGAGTACGCGAAGGAACTTGCCCCCCTTCTTGCAGCGGTGTACCGTTGGTCTCTAGAAGAGTGCAGCGTTCCAAAGGATTGGAAAAGGGCACAGGTCATCCCCGTTTTCAAGAAGGGACGTCGAACAGATGTGCAGAACTACAGACCTATATCTCTAACGTCGATCAGTTGTAGAATTTTGGAACACGTATTATGTTCGAGTATAATGACTTTTCTGGAGACTAGAAATCTACTCTGTAGGAATCAGCATGGGTTTCGAAAAAGATGGTCGTGTGAAACCCAGCCCCCGCTATTCGTCCACGAGACTCAGAAGGCCATAGACTCGGGTTCACAGGTAGATGCCGTGTTTCTTGACTTCCGCAAGGCGTTCGATACAGTTCCCCACAGTCGTTTAATGAACAAAGTAAGAGCACATGGACTATCAGACCAATTGTGTGATTGGATTGAAGAGTTCCTAGATAACAGAACGCAGCGTGTCATTCTCAATGCAGAGAAGTCATCCGAAGTAAGAGTGATTTCAGGTGTGCCGCAGGGGAGTGTCGCAGGACCGTTGCTATTCACAATATACATAAATGACCTTGTGGATGACATCGAAAGTTCACTGAGGCTTTTTGCGGATGATGGTGTGGTATATCGAGAGGTTGAAACAATGGAAAATTGTACTCAAATGCACTAGGATCTGCAGTGAATTGACGCATGGTGCAGGGAATGGCAATTGAGAATCTCAATGTAGACAAGTGTAATGTGCTGCGAATACATAGAAAGACAGATGCCTTATCATTTAGCTACAAAATAGCAGATCAGCAACTGGAAGCAGCTAATTCCATAAAGTATCTGGGAGTACGCATTAGGAGTAATTTAAAATGGAATGATCATATAAAGTTGATCGTTGGTAAAGCAGATGCCAGACTGAGATTCATTGGAAGAATCCTAAGGAAATGCAATCCGAAAACAAAGGAAGTAGGTTACAGTACGCTTGTTCGCCCACTGCTTGAATACTGCTCAGCAGTGTGGGATCCGTACCAGGTAGGGTTGATAGAAGATATAGAGAAGATCCAACGGAGAGCAGCGCGCTTCGTTACAGGATCATTTAGTAATCGCGAAAGCGTTACGGAGGTGATAGATAAACTCCAGTGGAAGACTCTGCAGGAGAGACGCTCAGTAGCTCGGTACGGACTTTTGTTGAAGTTTCGAGAACATGCCTTCATCGAAGAGTCAAGCAGTATATTGCTCCCTTCTACGTATATCTCGCGAAGAGACCATGAGGATAAAATCAGAGAGATTAGAGCCCACACAGAAGCATACCGACAATCCTTCTTTCCACGAACAATACGAGACTGGAATAGAAGGGAGAACCGATAGAGGTACTCAAGGTACCCTCCGCCACACACCGTCAGGTCGCTTGCGGAGTATGGATGTAGATGTAGATGTAGATGTGGCCACAAGTTTGAAAGCGCTGATTAACAGACTCTTAGCGGTTCTTCAGGATGGTTGTCTTCAACAAGATTGTAGGACTTCGCACGTTTGTCATCTGTTGTGGGAAGAGACTGATTCGTCTGTAATCTTGTCCATAACCGAGAGAGAGCTAGCTGTGCTATTACGTGAGGGGGAATGAGTGGCTTAGTACCAGGAGCCACAGAACAGGCGTAGACAGAAGCGTATCAGATATAATGAACATGTCCTGTACATCCACTAGATGTGTGTTAGAACTGTAGAGCTGTACCACTGTACACTACTCAGCTGATGAATAATCTAAAAGCCCGTGCTGCTTTTCTCAAGAGTGTTTGATTAGGCTCCTCCAGAAGTTCCAGTTAGGTTTTACAAAAAATTATTATTGTCTTCACTTTTGTAGATGGTCTCTGTAGACACTGCCTGTAGGTTAGTGAACTGTCTAAGGTGATGCCCAGGTACTCTGGATTTCTGTTGAAGTGTAAAACATTGCCACTTAATGTTTAAAGCAGACCATAGTTGCATATTTGTTACTCCAATGGACTGCTGCAACTTCTGTCTTTATTGGATGTGATTTTTGCTTCAAACTTTTGAAATACTCATCTAATACACGTTGGTCCTCCGTTACTATCTCTCATGCCTCTCAGAAATTGGTCCGTTGAGTCACGAAACAGATGTCATTGGTTTCTATAAATTTGCAAAACACAATTTGTGGCAGATAGTGGGCATGTAAATTAATCAGTTCAAGGGAGAGAACTGAAGCTTGAGGCAGGCCATTTTTTAATTTGTGGAATTTATTCTGCGTGTTTTCAGGGTAAACGTGAAACAGGTGACTATTCAGCATATTATCTAATAAGGGAATAATGCATCACAGTAGGGTATTATTGGCTGTGAGACTCCATCTGGAGTTGTTCGGCCGCCAGTTGCAGGATTTCCTCTTTGACACCACTTTGGCGACTTGTCCGCCGACGAAGATGAGAGGAAATGTTTTTAGGATAATACACACACCAGTCCCAAAGCGAAGAAAATTTCAGATCAGCTCGGGAGTCGAACCCGGGACCTCGGAATCTAAGGTTGCGATACTAACAACTAGACCAAGAACTAGGGACTAATAAAACGTTGATATTTATGCAGGGAATTGCCTCGGACTATTTCGTTAGAAATCCCTCACTCCAGACGATGCAATATGCTGTGGGCGGATCTAGGAAGACAGCAGCACTGTTTCATTCTTCGCAAATAGGTGAATAACAAGAGAAATTAGTCGCTGCAGTCGTGAATGAGGGGGAATCCAGCTCTTTTTTGCTGGGGTTGGTAATTCCTCGAGAATAAGGAAAAAACATGCTACTGTTTCCTGGAAAAATATATGTGGGAAATACTTGTGCATCTGATCGACTGTGTGACAGAAGAAGGAAAAAAGATAACAGTTTAACTTTCCTTCGACGTACAGGTACGTAGAAACTGAGCACAAGTTCTTATCGATAATAATGACGAAGGAAATACGCCGGAACTATACGTAAGGAACAATTCGTCTGAAGTGATTTAAGGAAACCAATAAAATCATAAATCAATACAGCATTATCGTAAGACGAAGCTTTTCCTTACACTTCTTCATAATATGAATACTTTGCCTTGACCTTGACACAACAGTTACGTTTTAACAATTATATGTCGTTTGATAATGAAATTTCTGCAAACCATTATTTCAAAGTACTGAAGTCCTTGACAAAATATGTTAGGCCGCTTAAGAAATAAAGTCATTGTTGGTGTCACACTAGAGTCGATTGAATGTGTGTTTCATTTCTGGAATAAGGAAGATGCCTAAGAGAAAGCATACTAGTAACACTCCACTTATTTTGAAAACGATGGTATTTGAGAAGAGGCTGTAAGTCTTGAAGAAAGGGTGTCAGACCTTCCCGAATGACAATGACGTAATTGAAAAACACTTTATGAGTGCATTGTCAATGTGTTATTAAACACAAGCTAACGAATGGTACCAACCTTGAACAAGCTCGGTAATGCTGCAGATCACACTATTGACGAAGAGACCATTAGGAATTTGCATAGTGTGGTATGACTAGTAAGAAAATGAATTATATATTTGAGGAACACGATTAGAACCCACGCTTCATAGTCTTGCTGACTATCAGTGACTGAAGATGGATGTAGCCGTCTCAGATGACACTGTAAATCAGGGATGAGTAACGTAACACAGATCATCTGTTCACTACATGTGTGTGCAGCCCCGTTTAACTGTTTCGTATATCCTCTTCTGTGCTTTTTGGGACAGCAATTTTCGACTTTTTGTTCCACAGGTCGGTTGTTCTACAGTTTGGCTTTAGGAAAAGTAAAGGGACGAGAGAGGCAATCCTGACGTTACGGCTAATAATGGAAGCAAGGCTAAAGAAAAATCAAGACACTTTCATAGGATTTGTCGACCTGGAAAAAGCGTTCGACAATATAAAATGGTGCAAGCTGTTCGAGATTCTGAAAAAAGTAGGGGTAAGCTATAGGGAGAGACGGGTCATATACAATATGTACAACAAAAAAGAGGGAATAATAAGAGTGGACGATCAAGAACGAAGTGCTCGTATTAAGAAGGGTGTAAGACAAGGCTGTAGCCTTTCGCCCCCACTCTTCAATCTGTACATCGAGGAAGCAATGATGGAAATAAAAGAAAGGTTTAGGAGTGGAATTAAAATACAAGGTGAAAGGATATCAATGATACGATTCGCTGATGACATTGCTATCCTGAGTGAAAGTGAAGAAGAATTAAATGATCTGCTGAACGGAATGAACAGTCTAATGAGTACACAGTATGGTTTGAGAGTAAATCGGAGAAAGACGAAGGTAATGAGAAGTAGTAGAAATGGGAACAGCGAGAAACTTAACATCAGGATTGATGGTCACGAAGTCAATGAACTTAAGGAATTCTGCTACCTAGGCAGTAAAACAACCAATGACGGACGGAGCAAGGAGGACATCAAAAGCAGACTCGCTATGGCAAAAAAGGCATTTCTGGTCAAGAGATGTCTACTAATATCAAATACCGGCCTTAATTTGAGGAAGAAATTTCTGAGGATGTACGTCTGGAGTACAGCATTGTATGGTAGTGAAACATGGACTGTGGGAAAACCGGAACAGAAGAGAATCGAAGCATTTGAGATGTGGTGCTATAGACGAATGTTGAAAATTAGGTGGACTGATAAGGTAAGGAATGAGGAGGTTCTACGCAGAACCGGAGAGGAAAGGAATATGTGGAAAACACTGATAAGGAGAAGGGACAGGATGATTGGACATCTGCTAAGACATGAGGGAATGACTTCCATGGTATTAGAGGGGGCTGTAGAGGGCAAAAACTGTAGAGGAAGACAGAGATTGGAATACGTCAAGCAAATACTTTTACTGCTGGCTCAATCTGCTCCCTTCATCCCAGTTTATCGCTGATATAACCTTATACCCACACAGTATTAGACTTCATCTGGGCGTATAGAAGGAAGACCTTTCCCTCTGTTGCAAGATGTCATGTATCTTCTTGTACAGTGAACATGGGCAGCATCCATCATCAACACAATACTGCAGGAGATATGTAGCAGACAGAAGAGTGCGCTGGACTTTATTTGCATCCACAACTTCTGAGACTACATATGTATGCCCACACAAAAAGCAGTTTAAGTGGATGAGGAATGTAGTAGATATTTTCGACTGTCCTCGCCCGTAGAAGGTTGTAAGTTCTAGAGGAGAACACTGACAAACAATGATTTTATGGCTGATGTACGTACCCTGTATCCTCACACGTCGTATTTTCTACTATTTTTTTGCTCTTCGTGAGCTTATTCTTTAGTTGGGCTGCACGTTGACTATCGGTAGTCATATAGTCGTGTGACTAGGGCCTCCCATCGGGTAGACCGTTCGCCGGGCGCAAGTCTTTCGATTTGACGTCTCTTAGACGACTTGCGTGGCGATGGGGATGAATACCCAGTCCCTGAGCGGAGAAATTCTCTGACCTAGCCGGGTATCGGACCCGGGCCCCTAGGATTGACATTCTGTCGCGCTGACCACTCAGCTACCGGGGGCGGACTGTCATATAGTAACATCTGGTTATGCTGTATGAAGCAGAAAACAGTATGAGCGCGCTGACAATGGTTTATTGTTACAATCGTGTTGCACGCGCTCTGGCGTTCTATTTCAATCCCAGATGATCGGCATCGTTCTTGAGATGCAGACGCGTTAATCCGTGTGTGTTTCGATGTAGCCGACATGAAACTGCGCCTACTGATCCACCTATAGATTGCATACGGTTTGGTCATGCCTGCCGTGTTTCCAGTATTTCTGAAGTTTCTGTGTGCACAAGTTCACTATGTGTTGTAGTATACGGGATTTTTCTAAATTAGAGTGCAGCATAAACTGATTTTTGGATACAACAATAAATAACACATTTTGTTTTATTGTTGTCAATAAAATCCTTTGTTGTCCGTTTCGTAATACGCTACTGAAAGAAAACACACGACTGACCGATCGCAGAAACGTATGTGAAGATGTGTAATGTAGCACTGTCGTTAATATCATTGTAGCAGAGTTGAACTATTTTGTTGAAACACAGATATGCAGGGTTTTATGGCTGTTTTGCTAAAAGCAAGCCGCCACAACAAGGTACACATCACAGAGCATCCTGGCATTACTACTCGATATATCGTTCAAAAAACTGAATGTCTTTCCATGCAGCTTTAACCCATGATAACATACGAAGTAGTGCTTTTTGCTTTGGCATTATTTCATTTTCACTTACATAAAACTGAATGAAAATGAGAGACACGCAGAAAAAAGTAGACAACGCTAAATTCTTGGCGTTACAGCTTGATAACAAATTAGGTTGAGGCAAGCATACTGAAGAACTGCCGAAATGCCTCAACAAATCTTTTTGCAATGCGATTAGGGTCAGAAATAAATTACTCAAAAATGGAGTACCTATAATTTTTTCCTTTTCTTTCATTCCATAGTGTCATATAAAAAGGCCGTGTGATAGCGATATGCAAATATACAGGGTTATTACAAATGATTGAAGCGATTTCACAGCTCTACAATAACTTTATTATTTGAGATATTTTCCCAATGCTTTGCACACACATACAAAAACTCAAAAAGAGTTTTTAGGCATTCACAAATGTTCGATATGTGCTCCTTTAGTGATTCGGCAGACATCAAGCCGATAATCAAGTTCCTCCCACACTTGGCGCAGCATGTCCCCATCAATGAGTTCGAAAGCATCGTTGATGCGAGCTCACAGTTCTAGCACATTTCTTGGTAGAGGAGGTTTAAACACTGAATCTTTCACATAACCCCACAGAAAGAAATCGCATGGGGTTAAGTCGGGAGAGCGTGGAGGCCATTACATGAATTGCTGATCATGATCTCCAACACGACCGATCCATCGGTTTTCCAATCTCCTGTTTAAGAAATGCCGAACGTCATGATGGAAGTGCGGTGGAGCACCATCCTGTTGAAAGATGAAGTCGGCGCTGTCGGTCTCCAGTTGTGGCATGAGCCAATTTTCCGCGGGCTACGCGTGAAACTTGCCCGCACGCGTTCAACCGTTTCTTCGCTCACTGCAGGCCGACCCGTTGATTTCCCCTTACAGAGGCATCCAGAAGCTTTAAACTGCGCATACCATCGCCGAATGGAGTTAGCAGTTGGTGGATCTTTGTTGAACTTCGTCCTGAAGTGTCGTTGCACTGTTATGACTGACTGATGTGAGTGCATTTCAAGCACGACATACGCTTTCTCGGCTCCTGTCACCATTTTGTCTCACTGCGCTCTCGAGCGCTCTGGCGGCAGAAACCTGAAGTGCGGCTTCAGCCGAACAAAACTTTATGAGTTTTTCTACGTATCTGTAGTGTGTCGTGACCATATGTCAATGAATGGAGCTACAGTGAATTTATGAAGTCGCTTCCATCATTTGTAATAGCCCTGTACATACAGCTGTAGTATCGCGCACACAAAGTATAAAAGGGCAGTGCACAATTGGCGGAGCTCTCATTTGTACTCAGATGATTCACGTGAGCAGATTTCCGACGTGGGGATGACCGACGAAGGGAGTGAACAGACTTCGAACGCAGAATGGTAGTTACAGCTAACGCATGGGACATTCCATTTCGGAAAACGTTAGGGAATGCAATTTTCCGATATCCATAGTGTCAAGAGCGTGCCAAGAACATCATATTTAAGGCATTACCTCTCACAATGGACAGTGCAGTTGCAGACGGCCTTCAGTTAAGGACCGAGAGCAGCGGCATTTGCTTAGAATTGTCGATTCTAACAGACAAGTAAAAGTGTGTGAAATAAACATATGAGTCAGTGTGGGACGTACGACGAACGCATCCGGTAGGACAGTGTGGCTAAATTTGGCGCTAACAGGCTGTGGCAACAGACGCCGAACGCGACATCGCCTACAGCGCCTCTCCTGGACTCGTGACGATTTCGGTTGGACCCTAGACGACTGGAAAACCGTGACCTGGCCAGATGAGTCCCCGTTCAGTTGGTAAGAACTGATGGTAGGATTCGAGTGTGGTGCAGACCCCACGACGTCATGGACCCAAGTAGTCAACAAGACACTGTGCAAGCTGCTGGTGTCTCCATAATAATGCATAATGGTGTGGGCTGTCTTTGCATGAAATGGACTGGGTCGTCTGGTCCAATTGAACCGATCGCTGATCACTGATCTGCAGCCAAACAACGGTCGAATTTTTATCGATGATAATGCGTCATGTCACCGGTCTCCCAACTGTACGCAATTGGTTTGAAATACATCGTGAACACATCAGATGACTCTGAGCACTATGGGACTTAACTTCTGAGGTCATCAGTCCCCTAGAACTTAGAACTACTTAAACCTAACTAACTTAAGGACATCACACATATCCATGCCCGAGACAGGATTCGAACCTGCGACCGTGGCAGTCGCGCAGTTCCAGACTGTATCGCCTAGAACCGCTCGGCCACAACGGCCGACGTGAACACTTCGAGCGAATGATTTGGTCCCTCAGATCGTCCGACATGAGACCGATTGAAAATTTGCGTGGCATAATCAAGAGGTCAAAAAATGGTTCAAATAACTCTGAACACTATGGGACTTAACTTCTGCGGTCATCAGTCCCCTATAACTTAGAACTACTTAAACCTAACTAAACTAAGGATATCACACACATCCATGCCCGAGGCAGGATTCGAACCTGCGACCGTAGCGGTCGCGCGGTTCCAGACTGTATCGCCTAGAACCGCTCGGCCACCCCGGCCGGCAATCAAGAGGTCAGTTCGTGCACAAAATCTTGCACCAGCAACACTTCCACAGTTATGGACTGCTATAGATACAGCATGGCTCATTATTTCTGCAGAGGTGATGCTTTGACAACAGCGCATAGAGTGAATTAACTCACTAGATTCAGACTGCGAGAAGGTGATTCGCTGGCATGATTTTAGAGCCGCATGGTTTATAACGGCAACAGATTTGAGACAGACATTTTTCATTTTACCCGTGGAGCTTTTCAAAGAATCCAAATAATACCTTAACAGATCTCCCAACGAGAGACCAGTTTGTTAATACCGTTACTGTAGAATGATCGAGTTTGTTGACGGAGCCACAACCTCACCTCTGCTTGTACCACTTCGTCACTATCAACAAGGTGTTCTTTAAATTTTGGAAACAGATGAAAATCAGATGGGAGGAAGTGAGGACTGAGTGGAAGATAATCAAAGACAGTGAACCTAGAACGTCCGATAGTTGTAGATGCCGGAGTGCTCATGTGAGGTGTGGCATTGTCATGCTGAAGGAGAGGGTGCTCCTTGTGTGAATGAATTCTTCAAATTCTTCTCTTCGCTTCTGAGGGTTTCACAGTATCTTGCAGATATTTTAGTGAAATCCCAGAACACTGTGAACATGGCTTCTACTGGCACGGTCTTGAACTTTATGGCGTCAGTGATCCTTTGTGATGGAACTCCACTGAGGCTCTCTTGTTTTCGTGGTCAAAATGGTGAAACTAGCCTCATCAAATTTCACAAAGTTGTTAAGGAACCCGTCGATACAATCATCACCATACACAGTGTGGTGTCACCGCCAGACACCACACTTGCTAGGTGGTAGCCTTTAAATCGGCCGCGGTCCGCTAGTGTCGCCACTATCAGTGATTGCAGACCGAGCGCCGCCACACGGCAGGTCTAGAGACACTTCCTAGCACTCGCCCCAGTTGTACAGTCGACTTTGCTAGAGACGGTTCACTGACAAATGACGCTCTCATTTGCCGAGATGATAGTTAGCATAGCCTTCAGCTACGTCATTTGCTACGACCTAGCAAGGCGCCATTATCATTTGCTATTTATCGTGTGATGCGTGTACCGTCAGACCGATGTTCACTAATTATGGATTAAAGTTAAGTATTCCAGAAGCTCCGTTTTTTTTTTTTTTTTACTAGACTCAACTCCTTTAACTGTTCCAGACCTCACGCCAGCCTGCGTGAGCTTAAACGCGTGCCTTTCGGCTTCCTGTCATAGTGGCTTGGCTGTCTTGCCAAGTCACAACACACAGCTTTCATTCTTCTGCGGATTGCAGTTGGAGGTAAATTTCTGCAGTTACAAACAACAGTTAAAGCATACTGTTTCTCACGCATCGATGTAGTTACGTTACACACGGCCATGTTACGCACTGCAATTCGGAGTCCTCTAGCGACAGAATTCTACAACTAGCATCACCGATACAGCGAAGTCGACCGAGTAATTTGCGTGACATGTAATATCCCCAACGCTATTGGGAATAAACAACACGGAGGAATTTATTTCCATCACACTCTCTTAAACGAAGGTGTAGTCTACAAAATTCTTGAATGATAACAGGAAACGTAGATTACAGAATAATTTAGCGTTGATGATAAGGTCATTACAGCCAGCACACAAACTCGGATGCGGTAGGATGGAGAAGGAATCCGTCTTGCCTTTTCAAATCTTGTCAGTTTGCTTAAGCGATTTAGGGAAATCGCAGAAACCCAAATTTGGATGCCGGACGTGCAGCTGAATCACTGTCCACCCAAGCGTCTTACAACTGCGCCATCTCGCGCAGTAACGCTAGCTGCGGGCAGTGTGGAGAGCCAACCAAGAGTTGCTATTAGCATCATTAACTATAAGGAACTGATTGAAATGGCTTGGCAACATCCTCTGTGCCACACACGCACCTTTGTTAAGCACTTTAAAATGTACATGTACAGGGACAACCCTTGACCGATTCATTGCTGTCTGCGTGCAAGCAATCTCGTCGACACCCTACAGCTGAATGGCGCTACACTGTTACTCTATTGCCTGAATGCAGGCATGAGGAATGCGAAATATGTCAAAGGAGTTTCCTGCCCACAGCCACGTAAGAATCAGTTAAGGTTGTCTCTATGCGAAATATGTCAAAGGAGTTTCCTGCCCACAGCCACGTAAGAATCAGTTAAGGTTGTCTCTATGCAGGTATATTTTTAAAGAGCAAAACAAAGATGCATGGGGTGATGTCGAACTGGAGAGGTCTTAGAGGGACCCTTTGCCATTTTATTGATGTTGTACTACCCTGTGATCACTCCAGGGGAGGGCGTGAAACAGGAGGGCTGAGAAAGCAAGACCACCCTATGCTGCTTCGGATGGTGTTTAAATTTCTTTCAATAACTTTCAACGGTCCATAGCGGTTTCATCCTGTACATCAGAACAAAAACTGAACACGAACTTCACTGTAAATGGATCACCTTCAATGTGTCTGGATCCCCACAATGTCCCTGGAGAAGGAGCGGATCATCTGGCCGGTGTCAACAGCTCAAGAGTTGTCAACATTCTGTTGCACCTCACATAGTAAGCTGTTGTTTTCGAGAGCGAAATGTGGATAAATGAACGCCCTAAAGCGGTGATTTCCAGCTTTTTTGAGGCAATTACCCCTGAACGAGATCACATAGAAACCAATACACCCAACAGAGTTTAGTATTCAACTGTTGATCCCGCAAAACAAACTTGACACTCGGCAGTGTAGGTAATGGGGGGAGCGAAATCGACCGAAGTCGAAAGACAGTGTACGACTTTGATCCGATACTCACTTGTTTCGGATGTCTGCAACCTTTGTCTAACATAGGTACTGCACAATACCGGTATTGTTGTCAGTCTGTGTTGCCTTCGGTGTGTTTAGTTTTGTGTCGTGGGTAAATATTGTTCTACAATTGTTTTGGAATAGGTGATGATGGTCCTACTGAGGAGTTATCAACTCCTTCTACTCCTAAATGAAAAGGGAGTAAAATGTTACATAGCTAAGCACTTAAAATACTGCTTAATGTCATCAAGTGCTGTAACGAGGAAAAAAAGCAGAAGAATCTGTTCTACCCGCTTTCACAGTGGGGGAAGAGAGCTGCTAAGTATACAGGAAGAAGTCTGTCCAGTATGAGGAAAATAGTAAAATTTACGAAAGCTAATCCTGGCCAGTGTCCAAGAACGCCTAAGAAGAAAAGGTTAGTTTCATTTAGTAGTCTACTGTTCCACTGCCCTTAAGTAGAGAACCTTAATTTCCTTTTCATGTGTCGTTTTTTACACTCCAGTGACTTTGTGTATAAGTACTGTATTGTATTTAGAAATAGTCACTGTACAATGCGATCAAAATTTTGAAGAGATGTTCGTTTCTTTCCTTGATAGCAGATGTAGTAACATTCAAAAGGAACTGGACGAGTTTGACAAGCGTGTCATTCGTGACACAATAAGAGACTTTTATGCGATCCAGAAAGTTGTTCCCAGCATAATGAAACTGCTGCCAGTTTTGAGATTAAACATAGGATGGAACTGGTATGGTACTTCGCTTAGGAAAGTCTTGAAGTCAATGGGTTTCACGTGGAAAATGTCTCAAAATATGAGGACCTTGTTTATGTTCTTCCTGTCTTTATGTGTTTATCTGATAAGAGTTATGTTGTAGAATTTTTCTAATAATGTGTTATTTACTTTGTAAAGATGTTTAGACATTATTTATTCTGTTTTGTTTTAATGCTCATGTGTGAAGTTGATGTTTCGAAAGTTATTCTGATCTTTTATGTATTTACTTATGTCATAATTCCTGTAACACTGATGTATATGTTATGTCGATTCTCTCGTAAAGCCCGTGTTACTACAAATGTTATCTCTATTGTTATGTTGTTTAATGATGTATTTTGTACCTTTGTAATTGTATTCTCATGTCGTAAATTTATAATTGTATAGACACCAGTTCTTCAAATTAAGTTTCATTTCACTGCAGACGTTTCTGTTGGTCATAGTATATGCACAATATATGAGAAGTTGGGACTATTAGTGTTTGCATGTGTGTTAATAATTCAGCAAGGGACTGGTTAACATCATTGCTGGTTCTAAGGACATTCCAAAAACTCTGTGAGTGCACAAGTGGTGGTTTATGGACTTGCTATATTGTCCGCAAGACTCTTCGATGGTGATTGTGCACCTGCACAGTCGCAACAGATGGCTGCTGGTCGTCTCTACAAGGACTGCAGTGGGTCTGCACCTTTGATGGCCCACCAATACCATACTCTCTACCAGGACTACAGTAGGTCTGCTCTGTGATGACCTACCTACCAATATTCTTCAAAACTTCGACTGACTCTGCTGTGGGTTTGCTTTGTTGTGGCCCATTACCTGTCTGCATGTCAAGAGTCAGCATTGTCTTTCCGTTGGAAGGACAACACTGCTTCTTCAAGACTGCATGGAAATCCACTACTTCCGTGTGCATTTTCTTTTACTGCTCAGACTTTGGGAAAAAAACTGCAATTTCTACTGTGATGAATGATCAGGACTGTTTTTATGGACTGTGAGAAAATCTTTGCTTTTGACCAACAGTGTATCAATAAGTGTGTGCATTTGATATCTTTGTTATTATTGTAACTATGAAAAATTTTTGCCGGCCGCGGTGGCCGCGCGGTTCTAGGCGCTTCAGTCCGGAACCACGGGACTGCTACGGTCGCAGGTTCAAATCCTGCCTCGGGCATGGATGTGTGTGATGTCCTTAGGATAGTTAGGTTTAAGTAGTTCTAAGTCTAGGGGACTGATGACATCAGATGTTAAGTCCCATATTGCTCAGAGCCATTTGAACCATGTTTTCAAAACTGTATTGGCCACTGCCTAAAACAATTTGTAAAATTCTTGTGGGGAGCATGTGGGTTATGTAAGTAGGCTGTTTAGGTTTTTATGTTGGTAACGTCATGTAGCGCTCTATATGAAAATCACTGGCTGTGCTGCGTTCAGTCTGTGGCTGGTTGGCATTGTTGGAATATTCGCTATTGTAGTGTTGGGCAGTAGGTTGTGAAGAGCGCGTAGCGTTGCGCAGTTGGAGGTGAACCGCCATCAGTGGTGGATGTGGGGAGAGAAATGGCAGAATTTTGAGAGCGGATGATCTGGACATGTGTCCGTCAGGAAAACGAAATTTGTAAGATTGGATGTCATGAACTGATATATATATATTGACTTTTGAACACTGTTAAGGTAAATACATTGTTTGTTCTCTATCAAAATCTTTCATTTGCTGACTATGCCTATCAGTAGTTAGTGCCTTCAGTAGTTCAGAATTTTTTATTTAGCTGGCAGTATTGGCGCTCACTGTATTGCAGTAGTTCGAGTAACGAAGATTTTCTTGAGGTAAGTGATTCATGAAAGGTATAGGTTATTCTTAGTCAGGGCAATTCTTTTGTAGGGATTATTGAAAGTCAGATTGCGTTGCGCTAAAAATATTGTGTGTCAGTTTATTGATGATCAGAATAAGTAAAGTGAGAAATGTCTGAGCACGTTCAGTTTTGCTCAGCTGTTTGAAAATGAAATAACTTAAGGGGTTTACCAGCACAGTAATTCATTAATTTTTCTAAGGGGATGTACTCGAACGTGAGGGCATTCTAGAATGGAGATCTCGTTTTCTTGTAGAGATCAAAGCCGTTAGGGAGGCAGGAAGCGAAATATTCTATCTAGACGAATCTTGGCTCGACAACAATCTTATTTGCGGCAAATGTTGGCAAAGCGAAGACGTGGTTGATGTGACAGCTTGGGAAAGAGCCTCTAAGAGATTAATAGTAGCATCTGTTGGTTCTAAGAAGGGTTTTGTGAGGGCAGATGAGCTCAAGTTCTTTACAGGTACCAGCCAAGGAGATTACAATGGGCAAATGAACTCTAATAACTTTGAAAAGTGGTTTGAAGAAATGATATTACCAAATCGTACTTCTGACTTAGTTATTGTGTTAGACTTTGCGCCCTATCACAGCAGGCAGATCGACAAACCTCCCATATACTACGATTCAAAGGCGGAAATGCTCGAGCGGCTGAGGAAAAAGAAAACATCAGGTGCGAGAGGCCATGAGAAAGGAGGTTCTTTGCTCGTTAATTCAGCTACATAAGTCTCCCGATAAATGCTATCCTGTCGAATCGTTGGCCACAAGCAAAGGTCACATAGTGATACCCTTGCCATCCTATAATTGTGACCTAAATGCAGTCGAACTTGCGTGGGTGAAAGTAAAATGAGTGTTCAGGGAACAAAATGTCGCTGGAGACATATCTGCGGAAAATCTCCTTAAACCTGCGGACGATTCCCTTATGTCAGTCGCTGGACATGACTAGGCGGGCTACTGCCATAAAGTGGAACAATTGGAGAGGAAGTACTGGACGAACGATGGTATAATGGAAGTTGCCATTGACAACATCAATTTTATTGTTGGCAGAGGTGACTCCCGTGAATCGTCAGAATCTAGTTCAGATAAAGCTGGCGATGTTAGTGGAATGTCTGAACTTGAATGTCTTTACACAGTTTTCATATTGTGTGTTTCTTATTTTTTGTTTCGTTTTCCCATTTATATTGTGTATATATGGAGGATATAAGTAAAAATCAATAGTAAACTTGGATTACATTTATCACATCTTCCTAAATACTTTCAGAGGTTTCGCAGCTACTGCATTACGCAAATTGTAGCAGTGGATATGTTAATAAGCATGATATGTCAATAAGTTAAGACTTCTTCAACCATAATTATTATCCATAATATTGAAGGAATAATATAACGCCGATGCTATTGCTAACTCTGTCACATCTGCTACCGCAAACGAACAGACGACGCAGGAAAGTAAATAATAATGTTACCATATTTAACCAAAATATTGGTGGATTAAAGAAAAAAGTAGATTCTCACGAAAGTTAAGTAAAAAATAATGTTACCATTTTTCACCAAAATATTCCAGGATTGAAGAATAAAGTAGATGAGCTCCTGGTTTGTTTAGATGACATTGAATCTGGTAATGTAATAGATATACTATGCCTGTCTGAGCATCACATTGTGTCTGATATGGAAAGGGTAAATATCAGTGGTTATAAACTAACTGCACATATGAGTAGAGAGAATAGTGTAGAAAGCTTAGATACAAAAAGGTTTTGTCTAGAGCAACATAGAGAAGCATGTGCCTGTCAACTTAAACTGAAGGAGGGCTCTTTTATAATTGTAAAGTATATAGGTCCCCTTCAGGAAACTTTCATTTATTCCTGGAAAACTTGGATGCCTTGTTGTGCTATCTGTCAGATAGGGGAAAGCAAATTATTATTTGTGGGGACTTCAATGTTGATTCACTGAAAGAGTGTAGTAGGAAGAATTACCTGGAAGTCTTGCTCGGTTCTTTCAATTTGACATCTGTCATTAATTTTCCTACTCGGGTAGTAAAGGACAGTAGCACATTGATAGATAACACTTTTATAGACCGAGATAGGTTTAAAAACATAAATTCTTGTCCTGTTAAGAATGGGCTTTCTGATCTTGATGCTCAGCTAGTTACAGTGTATGACATAGCTCCATTCAGTAATTAAAAACTACACTCCAAAGTTGTGCATTCAGTTAATGACTTAACAGTTAGAAATTTCAGAGAAAATCTTCAGCAGTTAGACTGTGATGAGGTGTACAAGGAACCCGATTATAATTTAAAATATAACTTATTTCATGATACACTTGTAAGAGAATTTGAAAACTGTTTCCCCAAGAAAGTAGTTGAATCTAATTATAAAAAACCATGCAAAAAACCTTGGCTTACTAAAGGAATAAAAATATCTTGTAACCACAAAAGGGAACTGTATCTAACAACAAGAAAGAGTAATGACCCAGAAACAACCAAATATTATAAAAACTACTGTGCTACATTAAGAAAGGTTATTAAAAAGTCCAGAAGCATGTGCATCATGTCTGAGATTAATATCTCTGATAACAAAATCAAAACAATTTGGATATTACTACAAGGGCGACAGGACAACCAAGACTACAGGATGACGGTATCACCATCAAAGCGAATGGAAACTTGATAAACAACAAGCCGGAAGTCAAAAACTCTTTGAATAATCATTTTTTAAATGTTGTAGAGAAAATAGGATCTAAATGTTCATTAGAAGAAGCAAGGCAGTTAATGGGAGAGGCCTTACCCACACCATTTGATACAACTGAAATTCCACCCACCTCTCCTTCTGAAATTAGGAGGATAATAAACTTTCTCAAGAATAAAAGCTGACATGGAATTGATGGCATTTCCAGCATGATAATAAGAGCTTGTTCCCAAGAAATAAGTGGGATTCTCAGCCACATATGTAATAGCTCTCTGAAGCAGGGCATTTCCCCAGTTAGACTGAAGTATGCCATTGTTAAACCACTGCATAAAAAAGGGGATACGACTGATGTCAACAACTACCGCCCAATCTCTCTTCTGACTGCCTTATCCAAAATCCTTGAAAAAGTAATGTATTGTAGAGTAGCTTCACACCTTTGTAAAAATAAAGTTTTAACAAAATGTCAGTTTGGTTTCCAGAAGGGTTTCTCAACGGAAAATGCTATATATACTTTCGCTAAAGAAATATTAAATGCTCTGAGTAACCGGAAGTCACCCGTTGGGATTTTTTGTGATCTATCAAAGGCTTTTGACTGTGCAAATCATGAAATACTTCTAGATAAGCTCAAGTACTGTGGTATGAATGGGACAGTGCTGAAATGGTTTAAATCATACCTAACTGGAAGAGCGCAGAAAGTTGAAATAAACAATTCACATAATATGCAAAAAACTGGTGATTTCTCAAACTGGGGAACAATCAAGAATGGGGTGCCGCAAAGTTCGGTCTTGGGTCCTCTGTTGTTCTTAATATATATTAATGACTTGCCATTCCATATCACGAAGATGCAAAGCTGATACTTTTTGCCGATGATACAAGTATAGCTATCACACCCGACAGACAAGAATTAACTGGTGAAATTGGAAATGATGTTTTTCAGTAAATCATTAAGTGGTTCTCTGCAAATGGACTCTCATTAAACTTTGACAAAACACAGTATATACAGTTCCACACAGTAAATGGAATGACCCCATTAATAAATATAGACTTCGATCAGAAATCGGTAGCTAAGGTTGAATATTAAAAATTTCTAGGTGTATGCATTGATGAAGGGTTGAACTGGAAAAAACACACTGAGGATCTGCTGAAACGTTTGAGCTCAGCTACTTATGCTATTAGGGTCATTGCAAATTTTGGCGATATACATCTGAGTAAATTAGCTTACCACGCCTATTTTCATTCTCTGCTTTCGTATGGCATCATATTCTGGGGTAACTCATCAATGAGTAAAAGAGTGTTCATTGCACAAAAGCGTATAATCAGAATAATTGCTGGAGCTCATCCAAGATCATCCTTCAGACACTTATTTAAAGAGCTAGAAATCTTCACTGTAGCCTCACGATATATATATTCACTTATGAAATTTGTTATTAACAATCCGAACGAATTCAAAAGTAATAGCAGTGTACATGGCTACAACACTATGAGAAAGAATGATCTTCACTACTCAAGTTTAAATCTAACTTTGGCTCAGAAGGGGGTAAATTATGCCGCCACAGAAGTCTTTGGTCACTTACCTAATAGCATCAAAAGTCTGACAGATAGTCATATAGCATTTAAAAGGAAATTAAAAGAATTTCTTAATGACAACTCCTTCTACTCATTAGATGAATTTTTGGATATAGTAAGTGGGTAATTTCCCAACCCCACAAAAAAAAGATTAAAAATATTGAGTGTCATGTAATATTTTGTCTAATGTAATATCCTGTATAGACACCTTTTATTAACCTGACACGTTCCACATCATTACGAAGTTCGTATTCATGATCTATGGAACAAGTACTAATCTAATCTAGTAAAACTGTAACGCTTTCTGCTAGCGAGCTAAGGTTAGGTTTGGAGCCAGGGAAAGCTGTTACTGTCGGTCGAATGCGTTTGATTTGTATCAAATCAACTAGCTCCCATAAATCGGCTCGCCGAGTGTCAACTTTGTTTGCGTGATTCAAAATACATAAAAACAACAAAAACACGTTTGGTACAAAATACAATCCATCCAAAGCTCAGAAAAATTTAGATTCAGCAAGGATGACATGGTTTACCAATCTAGACCTGTGGACGGTTTCTATTGGCTGCCACAGGACTCACACAGTGTAAATTGCAAGAAAAAATAAAAGAAAGAAACCACTGAGGAGCCGTAATTGTGGTGAAACATTTCTGGGTGGTAAGAAAAAACAACTGTATGCTTGCAAAAGAAGGGACCCATCCTCAATTCAGTATTATTGAGAAAGAGGTTTGAACGTTACAGTCCTTAAAATTACTGGAAAATGCACATCATTTTATTAATGTTCAATAAATAAAACTAACATGTCCTTGTAAGTATACTAAACCAAGAAATAATGAAAGTCAATGAGATGGTTGGTACTGCTTATTTTTAACAATCCTTTTTATATTCTGTTTGATCTCGGCTGGTGTACATCGTAAATCGTCTACCAAGTCATTCGGCTCCTTGTTTTTGTTTTCATTGTCACCATACTCGTAAATCCACTTTCACACCTATAAGTTATGAAGAATGGAATTGATATTGTTAATACTTTTCCTAATAATAATGGATACTCGTCATCCTGCTTTCTCCAGAATGTTGCCAGTTCTATTTTGGAGAAATTTATTTTAAGTGTGTTGCCTTCATGTAGACTGGAAATTCTGCTTTGGCTTGAATATCACTATCTGATAGTATTCCTTCTTTTACTGGAAGTAGTATTAAAACCCTCCTATTTACTTGTGCGTTCTCCAATTCAGGAAAATAATTATCGATAGAATTTCTTGCTGATGATAAATGTTGACTTATTTCATTTGGGAAGAGCATTTTTCGCTGTTGACATCAAGCAATACTATCAATATCGGGAACTCCTAAATTTCTTGAACTTCAGCCCTGTTTTGGTGAAGCTCCAACCTCCGAAGAAAACTGCCTACTTTATCTTGTGCTGTCAAAGTATTCACCATATTTTCGTGTCCACCTTCTCTCCCTCCAACTTAACTCCTGTCGCTTCGCCATTTTTCTTTCCATCGACGTCCAAAATGCTTCCGACCGCGTATGGCATTCCGATTCCCGGCTGGATTGGAGATATTCTCCACTCAGGGACTGAGTGTTGCGTTGTCGTAATCATCATCATTTCATCCCCATCGACGCACAAGTCGCCGAAGTGGCGTCAAATCGAAAGACTTACACCCGGCAAATGGTCTGCCCAACGGGAGTCCCTAGTCACACGACAAAAAAAAACTATGATGCCCATCGTAGGCTGTTTTAATCATTCTGCAATTTTTATGCTCCAGCTATACTTTGCCTTGTGTTCTTTCAATCCTTACCGTGTGTGGTTTATTTGTGTAAAATACGTTTTTCGATTTTTTCTTCATTTTTACAGTTACCCACTTTTGTATGCTCTCTTCTATTATGTTCCCCCTTTTTATATCTATGTTCCACCATGTTTTCTCTTTTATGTTGTTTTTCATGTCTTCCTGTTATATACTTAATGTCTCTCGTCTGAAGAGAGGCGTCTATGCTACAGCCAACCTGCCCCGGATGGGGAATTGTAACGTATTAAAAAAAAAAAAAAAAAAAAAAAAAAAAAAAAAAAAAAAAAAAAAAAAACATGGGGACAGTGGAATAGTGGGACACCATCCTAATATTATTATTACCCATCCTTATGTTCCTCCCCGCAGCAGATATTGACTTGTAGATTGGTAGGAGTCTACTCCCCTGCACTTCACTGATAGCTTGCTGTCCTATTATTGTTACTAACCATCCTACTGGCTAGACTGGCTGTAGCAACTCAGCACTGCTGGACTAATAGGGAAAATATCCCCTCCTCATCTAGCAGCTATTGATGAAACTGGATTGAGCTATTTCTCATCTTAGACTGTTTAAATAAACAGTATTCCATGCTGTGTATAACGTAATAATGACTTACATCCATCCTATCTGGCAGCCCAGCACAGACTGAATCCTTTTCTCACCAATTTCCAGATGGGGTGGAGTGGGTTGGAGCAGAGTGGGGTGGGGAGTGGGGAGCGAGGAGTGAGGAGTGTGGGGAGGGGTGTGGTGAATGTTGAGTGGTGAGTGGTGAGTGGGGAGTGAGGAGGGCCAACAGCACCTTCTGCTGTTGGTGTTGTAATTTAGGTCAGTTGGTCTCCAAACCTCAAGGTTAACATACAAAATTTGATATTCTTGCCTATAACTTTGAATTACCTCCCAAAATTTCAATTTCCTACCATTTCCCGTCGAAGGTTCGATTCTTCCCTCGGGTATGGATGTGTTGTAACGTTGTTGCTTTAATTTTCTTTGAAAGCGGTACTGATAGACAAAAAAAGCGGTTTAAAAGCTGTGAGCTGTCTGGGGAAGTTAACCTTGCATTACTGAGCAACTGTTTCACCAGGTATCCAGTGTAGCTTACCAAATTCCCAACCAGACTAACATTAATTATAATCTTTTAATAGTCATACGACAACCGGTGATATATATATAAAAGAGAATTTAAATAAAAAGAAATAAATCAGTTTATATTTGGAAATTTATTTTAACATTGATCATTGAAATTTCAGCATATTAAACATGATTCCTAACTAAACTGGTGCCTTATTTAGGATTGTGATAATGTGAGACTGTAATCTTACGGAACACATCAAATATGGAGCCAAGATTGAGAGACTGCATACAACACTGCATTCATAAAACAACACACAAAGAACGTTGAAACATATGCAAGAGAAAATTAACCACTACCAACCAATTCAATTTTCACCCAAAGAAGTTACGTTCACAGCATAATCCTGTCCGTCATGTAATTACCACACACTGGTATACTAAATTCATATTAACTCTTTGTGAAATCTTCCCGAAAAGAATAGCTGAGGGCTACTTTGAGGATTACACCACATGCTTCACGTGCTCAACTTGGTTTACACAAAGAGTGTAACTCCACAACAATTTTGATAATTAAAATAAATTAGATCGAAAAGCAATTTACAAAAGAAAAACCTCGAACTGGTTACTATCGTCTTACTATTAACCTGATGGGTCAAACAATTGTATAAGCACGTGGTACTGGTTTCACAAAGTACACCCCACGTGGGTTGAACATAAATAAAAGTTGCTATATTGCAAAATATTATCAAGACGAGACGTTATAATCTCACGCACATTTGCATTGAAGATTGATGATCTTAGTTAGAGTTACTGATCAACACGTGGTTCCACTTTACTCACAAAGTAGTGACAAAGCAACTACCGTAAAATAATCTGAAGTTCACATGCGAATTACACTGCGTTGGAATTTAAGATAACATTAGATATTTTAGAGCTAAACCTGAAATAAAGGTGATTAAATTTTCAGTTAGCTGAACTTAAGAAATCCATTGTCCTACGGACTTAGCAGACACGCGCTTAGCCGGAGATCTTACCACTTCAGACGCTCGCCACGGACAGACTGACCTGGTCCCTTCCTGAGGGTGGCTCCCCACTACAAACGGAAGTGGCCATAGGGGCAGCTTCCTATACCAACATGACAAGGGACAGACAGGACCATATTAAGGATAGAAACTTCTTTGCTTTTAGAAAGCGTAGCTACCTGTTCCGACGTTGGTCCTACTGTTCTCTAGCAGACAGGCTTGTCTGCTACCCTGATGCATGAAACTAGAACTACATTTGCTCATTCATCCTCTCACACAAAAGGGAAGGGTTCAAATGATTCAAATGGCTCTGAGCACTATGGGACTTAACTTCAGAGGTCATCAGTCCCCTAGAACTTAGAACTACTTAAGCCTAACTAACCTAAGGACATCACACACATCCATACCCGAGGCTGGATTCGAACCTGCGACCGTAGCGGTCGCGCGGTTCCAGACTGTAGCGCCTAGAACCGCTCGGCCACTCTGCCGGCAGAAGGGAAGGGGGTTGACAGTATCTTATCATATACAGTATTTAAAAGAAAGCAGATGTAGGTTCCGTATGAGACTGTGTGACATGAATTACATATAAACTGTGTTTTAAAGTGTAGTAGTGTGACAGATCGTTCTTGTTTATGTGTAAAAGTAACACATTCCACTACTCAGTCTCCTCCCAGATAGAAACGCCACAGTAAATTCAGAAGAGGAATTTATGCCGTAAATGACAACAGATTTAAGAAATTAACATGAAAAGAATCCAACAGAGACCTTTCATAACCCCAACGCTCCGGGAAAAGACTGTGCAGGGAATTTTCTGGCCATGCTAGGACATTCCCAAGCAGGCTTCTCACACCCTACTTAAACCAAAAGTGTAAAGAAAGGGCAAAAGGTCACCAGCTACTAGCTAAAACACAATAATTTCAACCAATCTTTAAAATCTACCAATTTCAAACAGAAATAGAACACAATCTGTGACACCTATTTAAAAGATAGTGTAGACCTAATTCGGTCAGCAAGTAAAAACAATGGTTCCTGTGTCATTAATATGAAAACAATTTCTGGTTGTTACCCTTATGGAGTTCACCAGTATTTGCTCATTGCAAGAGCCAACTGATCACAGGAAAATTTATGACTGTTTATTAACAAGCAAAATTTATGAAAATAGCAAAGGTGCCACAGCAATTTAAAAAAAAACATGAAAATAACATCAGTATTATAAAGCAGAACATTACAATGCACAATCCGCAAAAGCAAAAAAAAGGTAAGAGAAAAAACATGTTTTACAAAGTGGTTATCGCAAGAAAATTCTATATCTTACAAAACTAATAATTTGTAGAATTAAAATAACTATGTGGCACTAATTTAATCACTCTACTATATTTCAGTTAGTTAGCAAACAATGATCACTATGTCGTTATACTGAAACCACAATTAATTATGTGATTGTTACTCTTATGGGGTTCCTCACTATAAATACACTCCTGGAAATGGAAAAAAGAACACATTGACACCGGTGTGTCAGACCCACCATACTTGCTCCGGACACTGCGAGAGGGCTGTACAAGCAATGATCACACGCACGGCACAGCGGACACACCAGGAACCGCGGTGTTGGCCGTCGAATGGCGCTAGCTGCGCAGCATTTGTGCACCGCCGCCGTCAGTGTCAGCCAGTTTGCCGTGGCATACGGAGCTCCATCGCAGTCTTTAACACTGGTAGTATGCCGCGACAGCGTGGACGTGAACCGTATGTGCAGTTGACGGACTTTGAGCGAGGGCGTATAGTGGGCATGCGGGAGGTCGGGTGGACGTACCGCCGAATTGCTCAACACGTGGGGCGTGAGGTCTCCACAGTACATCGATGTTGTCGCCAGTGGTCGGCGGAAGATGCACGTGCCCGTCTACTTGGGACCGGACCGCAGCGGCGCACGGATGGACGCCAAGACCGTAGGATCCTACGCAGTGCCGTAGGGGACCGCACCGCCACTACCCAGCAATTTAGGGACACTGTTGCTCCTGGGGTATCGGCGAGGACCATTCGCAACCGTCTCCATGAAGCTGGGCTACGGTCCCGCACACCGTTAGGCCGTCTTCCGCTCACGCCCCAACATCGTGCAGCCCGCCTCCAGTGGTTTCGCGACAGTCGTGAATGGAGGCACGAATGGAGACGTGTCGTCTTCGGCGATGAGAGTCGCTTCTGCCTTGGTGCCAATGATGGTCGTATGCGTGTTTGACGCCGTGCAGGTGAGCGCCACAATCAGGACTGCATACGACCGAGGCACACAGGGCCAACACCCGGCATCATGGTGTGGGGAGCGATCTCCTACACTGGCCGTACACCACTGGTGATCGTCGAGGGGACACTGAATAGTGCACGGTACATCCAAACCGTCATCGAACCCATCGTTCTACCATTCCTAGACCGGCAAGGGAACTTGCTGTTCCAACAGGACAATGCACGTCCGCATGTATCCCGTGCCACCCAACGTGCTCTAGAAGGTGTAAGTCAACTACCCTGGCCAGCAAGATCTCCGGATCTGTCCCCCATTGAGCATGTTTGGGACTGGATGAAGCGTCGTCTCACGCGGTCTGCACGTCCAGCACGAACGCTGGTCCAACTGAGGCGCCAGGTGGAAATGGCATGGCAAGCCGTTCCACAGGACTACATCCAGCATCTCTACGATCGTCTCCATGGGAGAATAGCAGCCTGCATTGCTGCGAAAGGTGGATATACACTGTACTAGTGCCGACATTGTGCATGCTCTGTTGCCTGTGTCTATGTGCCTGTGGTTCTGTCAGTGTGATCATGTGATGTATCTGACCCCAGGAAAGTGTCAATAAAGTTTCCCCTTCCTGGGACAATGAATTCACGGTGTTCTTATTTCAATTTCCAGGTGTGTATGCTCCATGCAAAGGCTAATCCATCACAGTCCAATAAGAATGAAAAGCTATCTGACTGATAAACGAAGCAATGCCACAGCAATGAATTTACGAAACAAAATATCACAAATCTAATGCATCACACAAAAACAAACATTGATAAATAAAACAGCTCTGAAAGTACAATAGTCAACGTCTAAAAAAAAACACCAATAAATAAAACACCTGCAAAATACAAGAGTCAAAGTCTAAAAAAAAAACAATAAATAGTACACCTGCAAAATACAAGAGTCAGTCTAATAAACACTAATAAATCGAACTCCTGCAAAACACACGAGTCAAAGTTTCTCTGACAGAAACACACGTATATGCATTGGACTAAGAACAGTATAATCACTGTTCACTGACACACTCAGTAGTTCCACTGTTCCGAGGCACAATATAAGGGGAGGGGGTTCGTCGCCACAGCTGTCACTAGGGATTTTTGTCCATCTGTTGCTTGCAATCCCACCGTCTCTGCCCTCTCATGAAGTTTCTCTTGGTGGCCCGTGTCACGTACATCTCGATTTGGTTCCATGTTTGTGTTGTCAAATTCGTGCGGTATCCTCGTTTGACACGCCAGGTTGATATTCCTTAATGGCTCTTCTTTGTGCCACCCTTAGCTACCAGAGAACATTGAACTATGATTTACTGTCGCTTGACAGTGGGCATCCATCAGGAAATGTTGATAGGCGTCGTTGAAGTCTGCCAGTTTCTCTGGACAGTATGTGTCAAAAGGCTCCACGCCCCTTGTGTTGTTACATTCTTGAGTTATCCTCAATTGGCTCGCCGGTTTGATATTCCTGGGCAAGGATGACACTTAATGGCTCTTCTTTGTGCCACCCTTAGCGAGCAGAGAACATCGAACCATGATTTACTGTCACTTGACAGTAGGCATCCGTCAGGAAATGTCGATAGGCGTCGTTGACGTCTGCAAGTTTCTCTGGACAGTACCTGTCAAAAGGCTCCAAGCCCCTTTATCCCCTGTCTTCTGTCGTTTCACCGCGGCCGTCTCGTCACGGTCGCGTGCGTGTGGTGCGTTGACAGCAGATGGATTGCCGCGCGGTGGACCGCTCGCCCATCTCAGGTCATCGCCTCCAGGAAGGGTCGCACGGGGCGGCCGCCCGTTAGCTCCAGGTGCAAGGGAAAGTGTTTGTCGTGTGCCCTTCTTTTGTTGTCGACCGCGCTCCCGAAGTGGCCCGGTTGACAGCGTGTCCTGCTGGGAAACCCGCCAGTTTACAACTAGCCCTCCTCCTCGCTGCTCCTGCTGTCTCGTAAGAGTTTAGCTGGTTCGCTTTCACGTTCTCAACTGCATTCACAGAAATTGTTCATCATACTTATGTGATTACAAAATGCCATACATAATACCACTTCGTATTGTCTTTCCCAATTTTTAAGAACGAAAGTGAGACTTAATTTTTTTTAAATAAAAAAATTACATGAATCGGCAATATAAAAATAAAAGTTAAATGACTTGACAATATAAAAAAAATAAAAGTGAAATGACTTGACAGTATAAAAATAAAAATTAAATGAACTGACAATGTAATATTTAAATCCACATCACTAATGAGGTTCACTTACGTTTTAATAAACTTATTAATTCACTAAAATGAATAGAATTATGCCTTGTGCAAGTATAGGTCAGGACAGCATAGGGTTCACATGTTATTTACACACCTGCACACCTGTTGTCTATTCTACAAACTAACTACCCATAAACATGCATTACTCAAAATTCTACTTCTATCCACTACTAGTTAATCCAACAAGCTACTTCAATGCTACTTCAACAAAGTGTTTACACCACTACAACATTGTTCTAATTCGTCCTCTTCCTGACGCTCGCCGCATATGTCTTGTCACATGATAAATATGGAGAAACTTTCCTTAAACACACACAGTAAAAAGAACAATGGTTATTTACACGCAAAAACCTTTATACCAGTTGACACACATGATAAGAGACTCGCAATTATACATCATCATACTCATATGTTTATACGTAAAACAGTAAGACAATTTCATCTAAAATTACGTTATCACAAGAATTAATCATGCGGATGACTCTGAGAACAGTAAAAATATCTGCATCACACAGGTTATACTACATTTTCTTACCCATTTTGCTGCGATTTCGTTCCTTCTTTAAGTTACCTTTCGCTTCCAAATCAGTTATTTCGCCTGTGGTGGTTATTCTGGATTCATTTCTCATGAATGGTAAAATTGTGGTCTCCTCTATTCTGTAAAACAGTTTCATGTTAACATATTGAACTTACAACAGACACAAAAGATCCGAATCCTCCTGTAGTTTAAATGACAAATGTTTTGCTTCATCCTTATTACCTTAAACCAAGCTTTCCTTCGGTCCCATAATCAAAATTATTTAATCTTCCTCTACCTTCAAGAGGGAAATTTCCTCAGTACAAATCATAAAGGCTGCAGTGCATCCCGCACCAGCGAAAACAGTAAGCTGTAATGCTCACAGCATCAGCAAAACACATAAACGTCTCTTTTCTAGGACAAGTATTAACGCAGAATAATTTTTCAGGGTCTGGCTCAACATCAATCAAGACTACAGAAAGGATCCATATTTCTGTTCCATTCTCCATTTGCTGAAAAACTGCTCGTATTTGACTACCACAATAATATTTCAGGGCCACGTAAATTACACAGACCACAATTCTTCTTTCACCTTGAAGGGAATCAATATACTGACGAAATCCACAGACAGCACTTTACATACTCAGTTATAAAGAACAAAAAAAGGATATATCATCAATATTAACATATTAGCGTATATTGGGAAGCCATTTGTTAAACAATCGTATTATCGCATCCTGTTTTCAAGATTCCAAATTTACTCATTCCTTTCTCAGAGTTCTCCTATCTTAAAATATTCATACAGCACGCATACTATAGTAAGAGATCCTCATTTATACTGACAGATATAGAATAGTAATACATAGATAGTAGCACTGAAAGCAGAAAATCGGAAACACGGCTACTAACAGCTGGGGACCTGGGTTTGCCAGACCCATAATACCCACTGATCGGATATTCCCCTGAGTTTTGCATTAATTCAATACATATCTTGCTTCCCTCAGGAGCGACTCATTTCAATTTACACAAAAAAGACATAAGCAGCATTTCACTCGTTCACAAAGAAACCTTTTATCTTCACATCTGAACAAACCTAAATCCTAACTGCACAAGGAAAGAAAAAGAAATTTAAAAACATCACTTCAATCAATCACATAGAAACATCTTTATCATTATTTTTACCAACATATTATTCAAAATGCATACATCACAAATTTAAACTAATCAATTCTTTCTCCTCACCGTCCTCTCTACTTCTCACTGTCCTTTCTACTCATTTGCCATGTCGCTCATTTGTTCCGATTGGGCGCCTTCTGCGCTGTTCGTTTGTCATTGCCGGTTTTGTTCATTTCCATTTGCTGGAATATGTCTAGGGTTAACCGGCCGAATTTCAACATCATGAGGTGTTCCGCCTACAGTCCTATTCCCACCGTATTCATCGTAGTATCGATTCTGGTTGCCGTACCTGTAGCGTTCACGATCTTGTCCACGTCCTCGATCATTTCCGTTGTTCCACCTGTGTTCGCGACTGTTACCCCAGTCTCTATACGGCACGTCCCGATTACTGTTCCGTTCGCGTCGCGACGACCAGTCACGCCGTTGATTAGCACTACGGCCACGACTGCGGTCGCACTGCTGTGCCCCGTAATAACTTTGTGCCTGATAAGGCGGGCATTCTCCTGTATTATATTCCAACTCTTGGAGAAGTGTCTTAAACGTTTCCACATCCTCTTTGCATCGTCTCGCAAGAATGACGTGGCGCAAGTGCATCGGCAATTTGATGATGCATATCCTAATTAGTTCCGCAGGCCCGTATGGGTCGTATAGAAATTGATTTGCCTGCAGCATGTGGTCGAATAGGCGTGCTGGGCTGCCGAAACCAGACTGGTTCAGATTTGGCAGCATAATTATGCCATGCTTGACCCTATCTTGTGCCGCTTCCGACCAATAGGCGAACAGAAAGGCTTGTCGAAACTCCCGAGTGGAGTTGCAGTGACGCGCTGCAGACCTCATGCGAATCGCCGGTTCGCCTTCCAAATAGCCACACATATATTCTATCTTATGTGAACTTGCCCAGTCGGGGGGAAGACAGAACTCAAATTGCTCGAGCCATGCTCGTGGATGTATTCCTTTTTGTGAATTTCGAAATATCTCAAACTTTCTCACCGTAAGGAAATGTTTGAAATCAAATCCCCGCATTTCCTCTCGGCGAGGCCCTTGAATGTTTCTATTTTTCTCATATGTGCCCCTCAAAATACATTCTTTCCTGTCATCAAAATCTCCCTCTTTGCACTGTTCGTACGGCTATTTTTAGTGCTATTGGCGAGTTAGTAATCACACGCCATGCGGTTTTCCAGATGCGCCACGCGTTCTTGTAATTCGCCTGTTATAGCTTTGTGCCGCATGTTCACTTCGAACTGTCCCTTCTGAAATCTAAGAAGCGAACGCACTTCTTCGGTCTCTGCGACCACTACCGGTGTAGTATTGTTCTCGCTTTCCGTCACCTTCATCGTGCCTACGATGTTCGCTAATGCCGCAATCTTATCATGTATTTGTCTGTTGACCTCCGCCCCAGTCTGCTTCAATTGTTCTACTTGCTGTTCGAGAGCGTGAATCGCTTGACTGTTGTCCGCTACTGTGTTGCTAATGGACGCTGGACAATGAGTTTCCGCCTCATGGACCCTCGAGAGTACCTGCTGGTGTTCTCTTTGGCATTCTTCTCTCAGCACTTGGAAATTCCTAAGGAGCTGTTCTTCGCTCTCTTTCGATTCCGCATCGCGACTCCGCTTGCCCTGTTCTAAGGCTTGCAGACGATCATCGATTTGTTCAAATGTACGGCCTAATTCTTTCATAATATCACTTTTTATTTCACTTGCTAGATTGTTTATTCTTTGTGAGATATCATCGGACACTCTCTGCATCGACTTGTCAACTTTATTTGTCTGCTGGATTAGTTTTTCATCTATTTGCTCGCCTAGCTCACGGATCGATTTTTCGGATGATTCTTTTTGTTCTCGGAACGATTTTTCTGATTTCTGCGTCATTTGTTCGCCTAGCTCGCGGATCGATTTTTCAGATTTTTGCGTCATTTGTTCGCCTAGCTCTCGGATCGATTTTTCAGATTTCTGCGTCATTATTTCGCCTAGCTCTCGGATCGATTTTTCAGATTTCTCTGCGTTTTCTTTATTTTGCTGCAATAAGGCTTTCATGAGTTCTGCCAAATCAATTTGGTTAGTTGGAGGCAAACTAATTTCTGACTCTGATGTGAGCCCGTTCGTCCCGTTTTGCATTTCCTCTGAAATATTCCCCATTGCATTTTCGGAACCGTCCGGCGTGTTAATATTCGAAATCAAATTATCCCCATGGTCCATGTTGCTTAAGTTGTTGGACCGCCTACTTTTAGCTTGGTTACGTGTCTGCATTCGTTCAATTTATACCCAGTACGCAAAACACTAATCAGAATAAATGTATCCCACAAAAATTACGACAGTCACACGAAAGATACCCAACCTAGTACGCACTTTTTCACACGCAAAACAAATTTTTATCTTTGATCGAAACAGTGGAATTTACAAGCGAGAAAAAAAACACACACACATATAAAACACACAAATATAGAAAACAAAACAACAAGACAAACAACACAACGCCGCTCAACAACGCCGTGAATCATTTGAAAGTCTGCTCAGAAACAACGCAGAAGTTGTTTGAGCGCTGCAGGGGAAAAAAAAAATTAAGATTATAACACGCTCGCAATCTAACGTTTCAGAGATTCCAGAGTCTAGCGGAATCACAGAACAGGGTCGCCATGTGCAACGTTGTTGGTTTATTTTGTGGTGTAAGCGGTACTGATAGACAATAAAAGCTGTTTAAAAGCTGTGAGCTGTCTGGGGAAGTTAACCTTGCATTACTGAGCAACTGTTTCACCAGGTATCCAGTGTAGCTTACCAAATTCCCAACCAGACTAACATTAATTATAATCTTTTAATAGTCATACGACAACCGGCGATATATATAAAAAAGAGAATTTAAATAAAAAGAAATAAATCAGTTTATATTTGGAAATTTATTTTAACATTGATCATTGAAATTTCAGCATATTAAACTTGATTCCTAACTAAACTGGTGTCTTATTTAGGATTGTGAAAATGTGAGATTGTAATCTTCTACATCTTCATCTACATTTATACTCCGCAAGCCACCCAACGGTGTGTGGCGGAGGGCACTGTACGTGCCACTGTCATTACCTCCCTTTCCTGTTCCAGTCGCGTATGGTTCGCGGGAAGAACGACTGTCTGAAAGCCTCCGTGCGCGCTCTAATCTCTCTAATTTTACATTCGTGATCTCCTCGGGAGGTATAAGTAGGGGGAAGCAATATATTCGATACCTCATCCAGAAGCGCACCCTCTCGAAACCTGGCGAGCCAGCTACACCGCGATGCAGAGCGCCTCTCTTGCAGAGTCTGCCACTTGAGTTTGTTAAACATCTCCGTAACGCTATCACGGTTACCAAATAACCCTGTGACAAAACGCGCCGCTCTCCTTTGGATCATCTCTATCTCCTCCGTCAACCCGATCTGGTACGGATCCCACACTGATGAGCAATACTCAAGTATAGGTCGAACGAGTGTTTTGTAAGCCACCTCCTTTGTTGATGGACTACATTTTCCAAGGACTCTCCCAATGAATCTCAACCTGGTACCCGCCTTACCAACAATTAATTTTATATGATCATTCCACTTCAAATCGTTCCGCACGCATACTCCCAGATATTTTACAGAAGTAACTGCTACCAATGTTTGTTCCGCTATCATATAATCATATAATAAAGGATCCTTCTTTCTATGTATTCGCAATACATTACATTTGTCTATGTTAAGGGTCAGTTGCCACTCCCTGCACCAAGTGCCTATCCGCTGTAGATCTTCCTGCATTTCGCTACAATTTTCTAATGCTGCAACTTCTCTGTATACTACAGCATCATCCGCGAAAAGCCGCATGGAACTTCCGACACTATCTACTAGGTCATTTATATATATTGTGAAAAGCAATGGTCCCGTAACACTCCCCTGTGGCACGCCAGAGGTTACTTTAACGTCTGTAGACGTCTCTCCGTTGATACCAACATGCTGTGTTCTGTTTGCTAAAAACTCTTCAATCCAGCCACACAGTTGGTCTGATATTCCGTAGGCTCTTACTTTGTTTATCAGGCGACAGTGCGTAACTGTATCGAACGCCTTCCGGAAGTCAAGAAAAATAGCATCTACCTGGGAGCCTGTATCTAATATTTTCTGGGTCTCATGAACAAATAAAGCGAGTTGGGTCTCACACGATCGCTGTTTCCGGAATCCATGTTGATTCCTACATAGTAGATTCTGAGTTTCCAAAAACGACATGATACTCGAGCAAAAAACATGTTCTAAAATTCTACAAAAGATCTACGTCAGAGATATAGGTCTATAGTTTTGCGCATCTGCTCGACAACCCTTCTTGAAGACTGGGACTACCTGTGCTCTTTTCCAATCATTTGGAACCTTCCGTTCCTCTAGAGACTTGCGGTACACGGCTGTTAGAGTGGGGGCAAGTTCTTTCGCGTACTGTGTGTAGAATCGAATTCGTATCCCGTCAGGTCCAGTGGGCTTTCCTCTGTTGAGTGATTCCAGTTGCTTTTCTATTCCTCGGACACTTATTTCGATGTCAGCCATTTTTTCGTTTGTGCGAGGATTTAGAGAAGGAACTGCAGTGCGGTCTTCCTCTGTGAAACAGCTTTGGAAAAAGGTGTTTAGTATTTCAGCTTTACGCGTGTCGTCCTCTGTTTCAGTGCCATCATCGTCCCAGAGTGTCTGGATATGCTGTTTCGATCGACTTACTGATTTAACGTAAGACCAGAACTTCCTAGGGTTTTCTGTCAAGTCGGTACATAGAATTTTACTTTCGAATTCACTGAACGCTTCACGCATAGCCCTCCTTACGCTGACTTTGACATCGTTTGGCTTCTGTTTGTCTGAGAGGTTTTGGCTGCGTTTAAACTTGGAGTGAAGCTCTCTTTGCTTTCGCAGTAGTTTCCTAACTTTGTTGTTGTACCACGATGGGTTTTTCCCGTCCCTCACAGTTTTACTCGGCACGTACCTGTCTAAAACGCATTTGACGATTGCCTTGAACTTTTTCCATAAGCACTCAACATTGTCAGTGTCGGAACAGAAATTTTCGTTTTGATCTGTTAGGTGGTCGGAAATCTGCCTTCTAGTACTCTTGCTAAACAGATAAACATTCCTCCCTTTTTTTATATTCCTATTAACTTACGGAACACATCAAATATGGAGCCAAGATTGGGAGACTGCATACAACACTGCATTCATAAAACAACACACAAAGAACGTTGAAACATATGCAAGAGAAAATTAACCACTACCAACCGATTCAATTTTCACCCAAAGAAGTTACGTTCGTAGCACAATCCTGTCCATCATGTAATTACCACACACTGGTATACTAAATTCATATTAACTCTTTGTGAAATCTTCCCGAAAAGAATAGCTGAGGGCTACTTTGAGGATTACACCACATGCTTCACGTGCTCAACTTGGTTTACACAAAGAGTGTAACTCCACAACAATTTTGATAATTAAAATAAATTAGATCGAAAAGCAATTTACAAAAGAAAAACCTCGAACTGGTTACTATCGTCTTACTATTAACCTGATGGGTCAAACAATTGTATAAGCACGTGGTACTGGTTTCACAAAGTACACCCCACGTGGGTTGAACATAAATAAAAGTTGCTATATTGCAAAATATTATCAAGACGAGACGTTATAATCTCACGCACATTTGCATTGAAGATTGATGATCTTAGTTAGAGTTACTGATCAACACGTGGTTCCACTTTACTCACAAAGTAGTGACAAAGCAACTACCGTAAAATAATCTGAAGTTCACATGCGAATTACACTGCGTTGGAATTTAAGATAACATTAGATATTTTAGAGCTAAACCTGAAATAAAGGTGATTAAATTTTCAGTTAGCTGAACTTAAGAAATCCATTGTCCTACGGACTTAGCAGACACGCGCTTAGCCGGAGATCTTACCACTTCAGACGCTCGCCACGGACAGACTGACCTGGTCCCTTCCTGAGGGTGGCTCCCCACTACAAACGGAAGTGGCCATAGGGGCAGCTTCCTATACCAACATGACAAGGGACAGACAGGACCATATTAAGGATAGAAACTTCTTTGCTTTTAGAAAGCGTAGCTACCTGTTCCGACGTTGGTCCTACTGTTCTCTAGCAGACAGGCTTGTCTGCTACCCTGAGGCATGAAACTAGAACTACATTTGCTCATTCATCCTCTCACACAGAAGGGAAGGGGGTTGACAGTATCTTATCATATACAGTATATAAAATAAAGCGGATGTAGGTTCCGTATGAGACTTTGTGACATGAATTACATATAAACTGTGTTTTAAAGTGTAGTAGTGTGACAGATCGTTCTTGTTCATGTGTAAAAGTAACACATTCCACTACTCAGTCTCCTCCCAGATAGTCAGAAACGCCACAGCAAATTTAGAAGAGGAATTTATGCCGTAAATGACAAGAGATTTAAGAAATTAACATGAAAGAAATCCAACAGAGACCTTTCAGTGTGTGTTTGTCCTTAGGATAATTTAGGTTAAGTAGTGTGTAATCTTGGGGACTGATGACCTTAGCAGTTAAGTCCCATAAGATTTCACGCTCTATCACACACACACACACACACACACACACACACACACACACACACACACGCCATTTCCAGGAGTGGAGGGGGCCTGTATTTACCTGAAATGGACCATGTGCCAGATGGGGAAAACCCATGACATTATCATGGGGTAGTGGTAATTAATTATGCAAATTAATTAATTTAATATTAATTTGATATCAAAAGTGGGCTTGGAGCCACATTACACCACTACTAGCTTGAACCCTCATATTTCTTTGACACAGGTACAACATGTGGAATATGTTCAATGTGGAGTGCTCAGTGTGAACATGCCTTATTGTATCCAGATCATTTTTTAGGACACTTTGAAACTATGGATGAGACTGGTAAACGAATCTCCACTGACGAGAAACATACTATGTGATCAAAAGTATCTGGACACCTGTCTGCAGTTTGTAATTGCTGTGTGATGGTCTGGATAGATGTCTGCCTATTACACATTACGACCCTCTTCAACTGTCGGCGGTCTGTGTCAGTCAACAGATGAAGTCGGCCTGTACGCTTTTGTGCTGTATGTGTCCCTTCACGTTTCCACTTCACTATCACATCGGAAACAGAGGACCTAGGGATGTTTAGGAGTGTGGAAATCTCGCGTACAGACGTATGACACCCAATTACCTGACCATGTTCGAATTCCGTGAGTTCCGCGGAGCGCCCCATTCTGCTCTCTCACGCTGTCTAATGACTACTGAGGTCGCTGATATGGAGTACCTGGCAGTAGGTAGCAGCACAACGCACCTAATACGAAAAACGTAAGTTTTTGGGCGTGTCTGGATACTTTTGATCACATGGTATAGACACTGATCTATTATGAACGTGTTGTTTGTTGTTGTGGTCTTCAGTCCTGAGACTGGTTTGATGCAGCTCTCCATGCTACTCTATCCTGTGCAAGCTTCTTCATCTCCCAGTATCTACTGCAACCTACATCCTTCTGAATCTGCTTAGTGTATTCATCTCTTGGTCTCCCTCTACGATTTTTACCCTCCACACTGCCCTCCAATGCTAAATTTGTGATCCCTTGATGCCTCAAAACATGTCCTACCAACCGATCCCTTCTTCTAGTCAAGTTGTGCCACAAACTTCTCTTCTCCCCAATCCTGTTCAATACCTCCTCATTAGTTACGTGATCTACCCACCTTATCTTCAGCATTCTTCTGTAGCACCACATTTCGAAAGCTTCTATTCTCTTCTTGTCTAAACTAGTTATCGTCCATGTTTCACTTCCATACATGGCTACACTCCATACAAATACTTTCAGAAACGACTTCCTGACACTTAAATCTATACTCGATGTTAACAAATTTCTCTTCTTGAGAAACGCTTTCCTTGCCATTGCCAGTCTACATTTTATATCCCCTCTACTTCGACCATCATCGGTTATTTTACTCCCTAAATAGCAAAACTCCTTTACTACATTAAGTGTCTCATTTCCTAATCTAATTCCCTCAGCATCACCCGACTTAATTTGACTACATTCCATTATCCTCGTTTTGCTTTTGTTGATGTTCATCTTATATCCTCCTTTCAAGACACTGTCCATTCCGTTCAACTGCTCTTCCAAGTCCTTTGCCGTCTCTGACAGAATTACAATGTCATCGGCGAACCTCAAAGTTTTTACTTCTTCTCCATGAATTTTAATACCTACTCCGAATTTTTCTTTTGTTTCCTTTACTGCTTGCTCAATATACAGATTGAATAACATCGGGGAGAGGCTACAACCCTGTCTTACTCCTTTCCCAACCACTGCTTCTCTTTCATGCCCCTCGACTATTATAACTGCCATCTGGTTTCTGTACAAACTGTAAATAGCCTTTCGCTCCCTGTATTTTATCCCTGCCACCTTCAGAATTTGAAAGAGAGTATTCCAGTTAACATTGTCAAAAGCTTTCTCTAAGTCTACAAATGCCAGAAACGTAGGTTTGCCTTTTCTTAATCTTTCTTCTAAGATAAGTCGTAAGGTCAGTATTGCCTCACGTGTTCCAACATTTCTACGGAATCCAAACTGATCTTCCCCGAGGTCAGCTTCTACCAGTTTTTCCATTCATCTGTATAGAATTCGCGTTAGTATTTTGCAGCTGTGACTTATTAAACTGATAGTTCGGTAATTTTCACATCTGTCAACACCTGCTTTCTTTGGGATTGGAATTATTATATTCTTCTTGAAGTCTGAGGGTATTTCGCCTGTCTCATACATCGTGCTCACCAGATGGTAGAGTTTTGTCATGACTGGCTCTCCCGAGGCCATCAGTAGTTCAAATGGAATGTTGTCTACTCCCGGGGCCTTGTTTCGACTCAGGTCTTTCAGTGCTCTGTCAAACTCTTCACGCAGTATCTTATCTCCCATTTCGTCTTCATCTACATCCTCTTCCATTTCCATAATATTATCCTCAAGTACATCGCCCTTGTATAAACCCTCTATATACTCCTTCCACCTTTCTGCCTTCCCTTCTTTGCTTAGAACTGGGTTGCCATCTGAGCTCTTGATATTCATACAAGTGGTTCTCTTCTCTCCAAAGGTCTCTTTAATTTTCCTGTAAGCAGTATCTATCTTACCCCTAGCGAGACAAGCCTCTACATCCTTACATTTGTCCTCTAGCCATCCCTGCTTAGCCATTTTGCACTTCCTGTCGATATCATTTTTGAGACGTCTGTATTCCTTTTTGCCTGCTTCATTTACTGCATTTTTGTATTTTCTCCTTTCATCAATTAAATTCAATATTTCTTCTGTTACCCAAGGATTTCTATTAGCCCTCGTCTTTTTACCTACTTGATCCTCTGCTGCCTTCACTACTTCATCCCTCAGAGCTACCCATTCTTCTTCTACTGTATTTCTTTCCCCCATTCCTGTCAATTGTTCCCTTATGCTCTCCCTGAAACTCTCTACAACCTCTGGTTCTTTCAGTTTATCCAGGTCCCATCTCCTTAAATTCCCACCTTTTTGCAGTTTCTTCAGTTTCAATCTGCAGTTCATAACCAATAGATTGTGGTCAGAATCCACATCTGCCCCAGGAAATGTCTTACAATTTAAAACCTGGTTCCTAAATCTCTGTCTTACCATTATATAATCTATCTGATACCTTTTAGTATCTCCAGGATTCTTCCAGGTATACAACCTTCTTTTATGATTCTTGAACCAAGTGTTGGCTATGATTAAGTTATGCTCTGTGCAAAATTCTACAAGGCGGCTTCCTCTTTCATTCCTTCCCCCCAATCCATATTCACCTACTATGTTTCCTTCTCTCCCTTTTCCTACTGACGAATTCCAGTCACCCATGACTATTAAATTTTCGTCTCCTTTCACTACCTGAATAATTTCTTTTATCTCATCATACAGTTCATCAATTTTTTCATCATCTGCAGAGCTAGTTGGCATATAAACTTGTACTACTGTAGTAGGCATGGGCTTTGTGTCTATCTTGGCCACAATAATGCGTTCAGTATGCTGTTTGTAGTAGCTAACCCGCACTCCTATTTTTTTATTCATTATTAAACCTACTCCTGCATTACCCCTATTTGATTTTGTATTTATAACCCTGTAATCACCTGACCAAAAGTCTTGTTCCTCCTGCCACCGAACTTCACTAATTCCCACTATATCTAACTTTAACCTATCCATTTCCCTTTTTAAATTTTCTAACCTACCTGCCCGATTAAGGGATCTGACATTCCACGCTCCGATCCGTAGAACGCCAGTTTTCTTTCTCCTGATAACGACGTCCTCCTGAGCAGTCCCCGCCCGGAGATCCGAATGGGGGACTATTTTACCTCCGGAATATTTTACCCAAGAGGACGCCATCATCATTTAATCATACAGTAGAGCTGCATGTCCTCGGGAAAAATTACGGCTGTAGATTCCCCTTGCTTTCAGCCGTTCGCAGTACCAGCACAGCAAGGCCGTTTTGGTTAATGTTACAAGGCCAGATCAGTCAATCATCCAAACTGTTGCCCCTGCAACTACTGAAAAGGCTGCTGCCCCTCTTCAGGAACCACATGTTTGTCTGGCCTGTCAACAGATACCCCTCCGTTGTGGTTGCACCTACGGTACGGCCATCTGTATCGCTGAGGCACGCAAGCCTCCCCACCACCGGCAAGGTCCATGGTTCATGGGGGGATTATAATTAGAATAGATAAATAATTACATACCTATTAACTATTATGAACTGAAATTAGTCATCTATTATCTTACTTAGCTGTAAGTTACCCATATATATTCTCATTCTGAGACGAATCAACATTGCCTTCATTGCCAAGTGGAGCACTAAGCTCGAAGAGAGTGAAGCGTCTTTGAAATTTCTTTAACATATCATATAAATAATATAATATTTTGGTAATTATTATTTTTACCAAATGGCAAATAAAGCACAATTATGAACATAAAAAAATTATTTTGGTGTGTTAGCTACTTTCGTTTGCCGAAATATGTGATCTAAAGTGCAACAACCGAAAAGTAGCAGAATTTGCTTTTAAATGTTGGTGGGTGCATGAGATTGTTTAGGTAAGAAACACACATAGGTACAACCGTGTAGAAAGCTAAAATATGGGGGTTGGAATGGGATTCAGAAATTACTAGCAGATGAGTACAGAAGTTTTCGAAAGGCTTGTAGAGATAGTTCAGGGGAGCATTTCAGAAAAAAATTGGCATTTTGAGACTTCCAGTTTCGGCCTCCCTCGGATCAGCAGTCGTACTTTGCACTCATAATTCACTGCATATTATTGGGACAAGAGGAAGTGAGATATTTAATTTCGAGGAACCGTAATAAATATGAGCAATATTAAAAACATAGCCACTACGTCATCAGACTGCGATATGCGTCTAAGATGCAAAAGACTCAAATATTTTTATCGAATAGTTTGTCTCCAGTAGTTTGACAACGACTGCATAGTGAAATAACATGACAGTCCAAAATCTGTCGTTTTTAATTTTTATGCAAAAAGTAAATCATTTTCCGAAAGAAAACTACTTCACTGAGTAATACAACTTTGGTTCTTTTACAGACGAAATTTTCTTTAGCGGCGCAACAGATGACTCAACTTCAGCTTTATGCTTTCCTTGAATGAAATTTAGATGTGTAGACGATTCTTTGTGTGGCAGGCCAAAGGTATGCCACGAAGAATTGTGACAGTGAGTTTGAACAGTGAATCGATGGGAACTGCGAATCACAGGAGTAGTGGTTTTATACCTGCATAAATCAGGCGTTTTCACGAGACAGGTTGGCGATCACAAGCGTTGTGATAAAATGGGGAGGGCAAACAGCTGTATGTAGCGCAACGCGTGCGTTTTCTTTCGAAGCGTGACCAGATGTTAAATCTATTGTAGCCTTGATCAGAAGCCAAGCGAAGCCATTCATCACAGTATGATGATTGTGAATACTTTCTCTTTTTATATTAACGGGAATATTGTAACAAAATACATCTCATAGACTTCCACAACGATTTTTCTCGCCCTATATTTTCTCTACTCACAAGCTTGTAATCACGATTACGCCCACATCTGCAATCATACACTTGTGTCTCCAACGTTTATTTTGCCGTGAAAAAGTCGGCTTGAGGCACATGCTGTATACATTTCTGTCCTTATTGTGAAGTAACTTTTAGATTGTAGCTGTGTACGTCATTTACAGCCTTCCCCATCCGGTTCTGCGCAGAATGTACTCATTCCTTGCCTTATCAGTCCACCTAATTTTCAACATTCACCTGTAGCACCACATCTCAAATGCTTCGATTCTCTTCTGTTCCGGTTTTCCCACAGTCCATGTTTCGCTATGTAATGGTCGCCTGGTCGTAGATATTGCTAATTGCTATAATCGCACTATTTCACTCCCATTTATGGAGCTTGTTAGCACTTGATGTTAGGTTGGCGCCATTAAAATGCACTGTGTTGTGGTAATCGCTGCTACTTGCTGGATCGCTGCTGTCTCTCGATGCTGATGCTGGCTCTAAATCTGGTTGTCTAGGGTTAAAAACATGAGGTCCCGTGTTTTTTATATGCTTTTGATGATAAAGAACGAGCGAAACCAACAAATATGTAAACTTCAAATATTTATTACTCTGGTGGCCATCTTAATTCCACTGTCCACCAAAGACCATGACACAACACAAAGTAGTACTTCCTATACATGTTCTTTGCATTGTTTATCCACCTCAAACAATAACACACAAACACACTTTACCAAAGTGACATTCCGACTGCTCCCTGACCCTTTTGCAGCTTGTATTTATAACATTGTCAAAGAACTACTAAAAAGAGATATAGTTTATAAGTCACATGTACATCTGTTATCATAATTTGTGCAGAAAAGTTATTAATTTGCATCGAGTGACATAATTTAACATGTTATTAAAATGGCAGACAGATTTGTTGACTTGACAGAATAATTCTTTGTTACAAAAAGGCCGTTATTTAGAAGTTTGTCAATTGACTTCTCTAATTTGCATAAATAAGTAAATAACATGAATTATTAAGAATTACATTGGTTTTCGTCTAAAATAGGATTGGTTTCGTGAATACTGAGTGAAACCGCTCCTAATGAACAAATAGGTTTCACTAGGTGAATTTTATTTAAGGAGATCCAAAATACCTAAGTTTCGTACTTCATATTAATTTTTTAAGATGAACTTAGTGTTTTTACATGATGACATTTGCTGTATCAGTGATCAAGTGATATAAACTTTTGTGTGGGCCTGTTATTCAGTATAATTTAATGGGTTGACTGTTTATGCAGACATGTTATGCAATCATTGTTAACATACACAATACCTTTTCTATAATCATAAATATTCGTTAAACTGGTTGAATTTGGAGGGTATCGCATACTTCGGTACAGTAAAGCCTTTAATATGTTCCGTTACAACTACCATACAATGCATTCTCAGAAATTTATTCCTCAAATTAAAGCCAATGTTTGATACTAGTAGTCTTCTTTTGGCCAGGAATGCGCTTTTTGCCAGTGCTAGTCTACTTTTGATGTCCTTCTTGCTCCATCGATCACTGGTTATTTTGCTGCCTAGGTAGCAGAATTCCTTAACTTCATAAGCTTCGTGACCATCAATCACGATTTAAGTTTCTCGATGTTCTCATTTCTGCTTTTTCTCATTACTTTCGTCTTCCTTCGATTTACTCTCAGCCCATATTCTTTACTCATTAGCTTGTCCACTCCGTTCAGCAGATCATGTAATTCTTCTTCGTTTTCACTAAGGATAGCAATGTCTCATTGATATCTTTTCACCCTGAATTTTAATTCCACTTCTAAACCTTTCTTTTCTTCCATCATTGCTTCTTCGATGTACAGATTGAACTGTAGGGGCGAAAGACTACATCCCTGTCTTATATCCTTTACAATCCGAGCACTTCGTTCTTCGTCGTCCACTCTCATTATTCCCTCTTGGCTCTTGTACTTATTGTGTAATACCCATCTCTACCTATAGCTTACTCCTATTTTTCTCAGAATTTCGAACACCTTGCACCATTTTACATTGTCGAAAGCTTTTTCCAGGTCAACAACGTGTCTTGATTTTTCTATAGTTTTGCTTCCATGATCAACCGCAACGTCGGAATTGCCTCTCTGGTGCCTTTACCTTTCCTAAAGCCTAACTGATCCATTTTTCTGTATATTATTCTTGTCAGCAACTTGGATGCATGAGCTGTTAAGTTGATCGGGAGATAATTCTCGCACTTGTCAGCTCTTGCAGTCTTCGGAATTTTGTGGGTGATAGTTTTCCGAAAGTCAGATGGTACGCCGCGAGATTCACAAATTCTACTCACCAATTTAAATAGTCATTTTGTTGCCACTTCCCTCAATGATTTTAGAAATTCTGATGGCATGTTATCTATCCCTTCTGCCCTATTTGATCTTAATTCCTCCAAAGTTCTCTTAAATTCTGATTCTAATAGTGCATCCCCTATCTCTTCTAAACCGACTCCCGTGTCTTCTTCTATCACATCAGACAAATCTTCCCCCTGACAGGGGCCTTCAGTGTACTCTTTCCACCTATACAGTCTCTCCTCTCGATTTAGCAGTGGAATTCCAGTTACTCTCTTAATGTTTTCACCCTTGCTTTTAATTTCACCGAAGGTTGTTTTGAAATTTCTGTATGCTGAGTCAGTCCTTCCGACAATCATTCCTTTTTCGATTTCTTCATATTTTTCATGCAGGCATTATTTCTTTGCTTCCCTGTACTTATATATTTCATTCCTCAGTAGCTTGTATTTCTGTATTCCTCAATTCCCCGAACATTATTGCACTTCCTTCTTTCATCGATCAACTGATGTATTTCTTCTGTTACCCATGGTTTCTATGCAGTTACCTTCTTTTTACCTATGTTCCTCTTTCCAACTTCTGTGATTGTCCATTTTAGAGATATCCATTCCTCTTCAACTGTACTGCCCGCTGAGCTATTCCTTATTGCTGTACCTATAACCTTAGAGAACTTCAAGCGTATCTCGTCTTTCCTTAGTACTTCCGTAGCCCACTTCTTGCTGACTAATCTATTAAACTTCAACCTACTTTTCATTACTACTACATTGTGATCTCCTGGTTACGCCTTACAATCCAATACCTGATTTCGGCATCTCTGTCTGCCTATGATGTAATCTAACTGAAATCTTTCCGTATCACCCGCCCTTTTTCAAGTATACCTCCTCCTTTTGTGATTCTTGATCAGAGTATTCGCCAGTACTTGTTGAAATTTGTTGCAGAACTCAATTAGTCTTTCTCCTCTCTCGTTCTTTGTCCCAAGCCTTTAAATTGGCCGCGGTCCGTTAGTATACGTCGAACCCGCGTGTCGCCACTATCAGTGATTGCAGACCGAGCGCAGCCACAGGTCTAGAGAGACTTCCTAGCACTCGCCCCAGTTGTACAGCCGACTTTGCTAGCGATGGTTCACTGACAAAATACGCTCTCATTTGCCGAGACGATAGTTAGCATAGCCTTCAGCTACGTCATTTGCTACGACCTAGCAAGGCGCCATTACCAGTTACTATTGATGCTGTAAAACATGTACCGTCAAGAGCGATGTTCACCAATTATGGATTAAAGTTAAGTATTCCAGCAGCTACGTACGTTTTTGGCTATTCTCATTTCCGTGTCCTGTTCCAGACCTCACGCCAGCCTGCGTGAGCTCAAACGTGTGCCTTTCGGCTTCCTCATAGTGGCTTGGCTGTCTTGTCGAGCCACAACATTCAGTTTGCGACGTCAGCATGTATACCTGAACTATCGTTTTCGGTCGTTTACTGTCGTTTCTGAAAAAAAGAACCCTATCAATGAACTGTTTACGGTAACACACTCCCTGCCCTACCATCCTATTCATAACTAATCCTGCTCCCGTTGTCCCATTTTCTGGTGTTCTTGATATGACCATTTACTCATCTGACCAGAAATCCTTGTCTTCTTTCCATTTCATTTCACTGACCCCTACTATATCTAGAATGATCCTTTATATTTCCCTTTTCAGATTTTCTAACTTCCCTGCAACATTTAAGCTTCTGACATTCCATCCTCCCCCCCCCCCCCTGCCCCCGACTCGGAGAACGTTATCCTTTCGTCGGTCATTCAATCTTTTTCTCATGGTCACCTCCCACTTGGCAGTCCCTTCCAGGAGATTCGAATGGGGGACTATTCAGGAATCTTTTACCAATGGAGAGATCATCATGGCACTTTTTCAATTACACGACATGTCCTGTGGATACACATTACGTATCTTTAATGCTATGGTTTCCATTGCCTTCTGCATCCTCATGCCGTTGATCACTGATGATTCTTCCACCTATTCCAAGGACAAGAGAGTGCCCTGAACCTCTGTCCAGCCCTCTGACGGAACACGCTGATCTACTGTGCTGGCTTAGGGACAACCTTCCTCTCCCAGACCACAGCGACCGCTAAATGTGCAGAAATGAATATTTGGTGACTTTTTAAATTTGAGAGTGAGACCATTAGCAGAAAACAAGTCAATTATACTTTCGTGAACATTGTTTATCATTTCTTGTTGCTGTATTGATGTATATGTGCTTGAACTGGCTCTGGCTTGGACCGATGGTGTATCGGCCATATGACATTCCCACTCATCGAATCTATGCGTGTTTATGATGCCTGTTTCTTCATATTAATATTTCGAAGACAGCATTTACATTTCTCCTCCTCCTTCCGTAACTTTCGTATCTGATGCATACATATTCGGTGGTGCCCGACACGGAGGCAAGTGGTTCGACTCACAGTGATGAAAAAATCTTCGTCGTCTGTATTCGCTAGCTAAGGGGAAGAGAGATGGTAGCTCAGGGTTCCTGATCACAAGACTCTACCATAACGGACAGGATTTAACTTCCGTCCTCATCGCAGTGTCACTTAAGGTGAAGGTCTAAGACACTTCTAAGGGCAATCCGTCAGTTGCATGGGAACAGTAAGTTCGGCTGGCCTCCTCGCGGAATCTGGTATGGGAAAATTGTGGTGTATCAAAAGTGGTTTTCAAGAATATCATTAAAATCATATTAAAAATTCAAAACATGAAAAAAACGAAGTTATGGACTTCAACACTTCGGTATTGCTACATATTTACATAGTAAAGACGATTTCAAAATTTGGCTGCTATCGGCAAAGTAGAAGAAAAGTTAAATTTTTGGGTGGAGTCTCCCTTAACCTTTTCGCCGTATATACTGTGCGTTCGTATCTAAGGCTACACCGAAAATTATTTTATGGTCATTCCTGTGAAGGCAGCACACTGTTTGCACCTCTCTTGAGTTACCAGTCGGACGTGCTGCGCTACGTACCATCTGACCGTTCTGTTTTATAGCGAGCAAACGTGAGCATTCTTCCTCGCCTAGCCACATCCTCAACAGGCCTGCTGTAGTTTACAACATGTGTTACAAGAAATTAGTTTTATGGTATGTTGAAAGATTTATAAACTGTACCCAGTCGCTGTTTTATGACAATTTATTTTGTTTTTACCAGCTTCATGCTTGTCTGCTCATCTTCTAATGGAGGAAAAATGAATGGATTTAATTGCATATCATTTACCTACGTTTCCACAGCAAAGATTTCGTATTCGGTGTTGGCCCATACAGATATTGAGCCTAGGAACCCCTCAAGGCGAATTATGCGTGATTCCCTAGAAAACATTTGGCCTTTGAGATAGTCTGTTTAGTCTTCATTAGGAAATATTTTACAAATTTCAAGAGACATTTAGCCGACTTTTTTTAGTTTCCAGGGAACATCATCAGGAAGCAGTCTCTTTTCGTCCCCCATTAAAGTTATGTACAATACCTACAAGACTGTCAATAATTACGTTAAACTACTATTGAATATTTATGCATTTTTCAATGGTTCTGACGTTTTCTTCGTCATTGTAACTTCTCTGCATAGGCCACACAAGACAGAAATGATTTTAAGTTCCCATCACTTTCGAGATTGTTTAAAGCCTTTGCAATCGTTTCGTCACTCTTCATTGCTGACTTTTTCGTTCTTTTTTAAAGTTCGCCGGCCGCTGTGGCCGAGCGGCCCTAGGCGCTTCAGTCTGGAACCGCGCTGCTGCTACGGTCGCAGGTTCGAATCCTGCCTCGGGCATGGATGTGTGTGATATCCTTAGGTTGGTTAGGTTTAAGTAGTTCTAAGTCTAGGGGACTGATGATCTCAGATATTAAGTCCTACAGTGCTTAGAGCCATTTGAACCATTTGAACCACATCTCTACTGGCATATTTTCGCTATCGAGCCACTGGTCCACAAAATAGTCGTAAAAGTCCTGAAGCTTTTGGTTTTCACCCGTGCATTCCTGAAAACACAGCCAGCCATCATCCAACATTCTCAGGGGGAAAAGTGCGAGAGTAGAAGACGTTCTTATGTGACAGCGTATTTCCTCGTTTTCCTGATGGGCAGGAACGAAGCCGCAACACTAAACGTATTACCACAAACATTGATTAAAATGTTAATTACAATCACTAATCTCTACACGAGGAAACAAGCTGTTAGCTGCTCGGGCGATGGCAGTTTCAAAGCCCATCATCAGAGATGATTTGCAGTTTAATAAACACGCTTTTCTCTTTTCGCTGGCAAACACGAATATTTCGTCATTCGGTACCCTGTTATGATCTGTAAGTAAAAAATTGCTGCCATCATTCACCAGTTAGTTATTTTCTTGGAAGAATATCCCTCCAGAATCGGTGGGGTCTTGCGTAGTTCCCATATATTGTCGCCTAATGCGACATAACGATTGTTCCGCACTTCCGTGAGGTGGTAACAATCCTGCTAAGTCGTAGTAAGAAGTAGCTGCCCTACCTCTTCAACGTAAACTGATGAAGCTATAGCGTCTGGTCCGTTTGCCAGCTTCTTTGCGCTGATAAAATAACATGCTCCTACAAAAACAGAACAAATATTTACAAGTTATTTTAAAGAAAGTACATACAGTCATATTTACACCAATGATGAACGATAATTAAATATAACTGAGAACAAAAGCATATGCAGGTTAAGTAGAAAAATTCTGTAAAATAATTATAATCTTCCTAGTGTTAAGTATATATATATATTGCCACAACTGCTCGAAAGTAATGTGCTCCTAAAATAGCGTGAACACTTGAAAGTAATTTATGAGCATAGCATGATGTCGTAGGACCAACGACGTATATGACGTAATCTGTTACCAAAAAAATAATCCATAGAGTAAGTCATAAAGAGCCTAGTATATCTATAGATATGATTTGTTCCTACATCAAAATCACAAGTGTCACTAATGTTTCCAATGCATGACACTTCCGTTTTAGATACCTGAAAATGGCCTAAGGCCGAAATTGTACAATCGTACAGGAAATAAAGAAAATGGCAGCTGAAGGCTTCGAGAAATCATTCAAAAAATTCATCGCAGGTGCGAACCCTATCGCACTGAAAATTATAGAACTCTTTTATGTTCTTTATACCTTATTTTAAAAGTTCCGCTGGTCTACACTAAGTATAGAGCATCACAACTATTACACTGGAGTTGGTGAATGCAAAATGTTTGGCATATGTCAGCGTCGTCTTCCTTCTTGAGACATTTCTGTATTGAATTATTACGTTGGTATGCTATTTTTATTCTTTGTTTCTTAAGGACGTTCCTAATTGTAAGCATCAGTTTGTTTCCGTATGTGAGTGTGTAAAAGCTTTCCTGTTTCGTTTCTGTGGTGTGCCCTTACTGTGTAGTGGTTTTTTGTTGTTGTTGTTGTTGTTGTGTGTGTGTGTGTGTGTGTGTGTGTGTGTGTGTGTGTGTGTGTTGTGGGTCTCTGGATTTGTGTGTTTTTTTTTATTTTTATGTTTTTCTGTATTGTTTGTTCAATTTTGTAGCTAGAGATGGTTGGTATCCATTACTTCTTGCTCTCTGAATAATTATGTCCAGTTCCTTATTATAGTTGCGTTTGTCAAGTGGTACTGTGTTTAGCAGTGGAGCATATACATGAGTGTAACTGGTGGTATTGGGTTGCACTCTATGTATGACTTGTCGCGTCAGTGTAATGTGTGTGCCAGCTGTACTTTCCGAATAGTTTGCGGTCGCCGTTCTTGATGTTAAATGCTTGAGTGCTTGAGTGGACCTGCTATGTAGCGCCACTAGACCATGCCGTATGACTTCTTCACCTTTTGCAGTTGCGGAGGGAAGTGGAGATGCTGAAAGAGAGGTCTGACCTATTCAGGCCACTGAGTGACGTAAACAGTTTTCTGACAAGTCTTCTATATTGCAGTCTCAAGTCTTCTCTATACAGTTGCTTTTATAGTTGTAGGTGATACAGATCGCTAACATATCATTACTCCCAATAGATTATAACACTCACATGTACAGTTTTGTTATTAGAAACTGAATGACATTTCTCAAGTATTTTTCATTTGGTCGATTGTTTACATTTTTGCCTGCGCACTTTTTCTCCATGACTTCCAAGGCAGCTGAAAGTCACGGCGGCAAAGCATAAGCGGACCCTCATAGAAGATGGAGACGTGCATTTACCACTGTGCCCTGTCGATATGCGGAGATGATTTCCTTTTGCATTCATCTGCACATACTTGAAACCAGGGCACGAACAGTTGGATGTTCCATACTTAACAACTACCTAAACTACGTTTTCAGTTTACGCAAACATCTTTCGTCGGCCAAAGTGGTTAAAAGTGGAACATGTTGGTCTGTAGAATCACCATATTACACCACAAATGCCCCACTGAGACGGAACATCTGTAATTCAACTTATTTAACTAGTAACAACATCGTATAACATTAGAAAATTATTCTTTAAACAACAATAGGTTTCTTCATCATTTCAATGTTATTATTACCAGCACTTAAAGTCCCTTAAGGTTAATCTCCTTTTTATGTTTGAAAGGAAAAAAAATCTCCATAGAGTAATTCTGCTTGCTTAGACAAAAAATTGCATTACACTTAATACACGTTGTTCCAAATGTTGGTGTAAGTTTAATCAATCATATTGCCATTCATTGCCTTTTACAATCTAGTAAATGACTTTCCCATTTAGCATTTCATTGCCACTCTTTGTATGGGATTTCCGTTTGTACTATTAACCCATTATTAGTTCATTCATTCTTTCATTCTTCACAACAGTCTAAGTTTGTCGAATTTATTGAAATAGAAAATGTTTTGTGGAGAAAATTATCTGTGAGTAGCGCAAATAACAACGTAATCAACCCGCAGAACTGCATTCAGAATGGACTATACGTGCTTATACCTAACAAATAACTGCATAGCATTTGTGTATGTTCTCGAGATCTTTTCTGAATCCCTACGCATATCCACAAAGCAGACCAGGTAACCCAAATCCCAAGCAGTTAATTGGGCCTCTAATGAGAAAATAGAGTTCATTACTAACATCGAGACAACTTGTAGACAGGTAGATGCAAATTACGGAAAAATCAGGTGGGAACAAACATTCAGCTGCCTAGACAAGTAGAGAGAATTAAACAATAGCGAGAATAGAGGGAGGGGGTAGGGGAACTTTCGACAAAGGATCAATTATTTTCCTTATGTAAACAAACCGAGAACTTGCCTTAGTGTTCTTATGTAAACAAACCACTCATTATGATTATCATAATTTATGGCCAAGATAGCTAGAAAGTAGTCTATGTTCAGCCAGGTGTCCTAGTCTAATCTTGTGATTGTAATTTTTTACCAAAAAATGGAAAAATGGCATCCTCCATCTCACACTGGTGCAGTGTGCTCCTATAGGTCACTTCCCCCCCCCCCTCCCCCCTAAAACCACCGACCCTCTTAAGGTATCTAGCATGTTAAGATCGGACTTGACATTCTGACTCCGTACCTCACTCGAGCAGCACCACCATGAAACGTCAGCAAATTTGGATGATATTTGCGGTTTCCAGAATAGCATTGTGCCCAATGTTAATTAGCGATTTTTTGCCGGTTTTCAAGATTAAATATGTTAAATGTGGGGCTTAACACCTAATATCGCAGTTCATATCCTGCAAGAATATGTAAAAAATGTTTAACAAATAATGCCAAACAGCACCAAAAATATGCTCTCGCTATTTTGACCCTATAGTATTATAGTCAATAAAGGCAAGGTAATTTTGGGGTAAGATCTTATGGGACCAAGCTGCTTAGGTCATCGGTCCCTAAGCTTACACAATACGTAATCTAACTTAAAGTAACTTATGCTATGGACAACACACACACCCAAGCCCAAGGGAGGACTCGAACCTCCGACACGGGGAGCCGCGCGGACTGTGACAAGACGCCCAAGACGGCGCGGCTACCCTGCGCGGCAAAGGTGGGGGCAAGTGAGCTATTCACTTCATTATACAGGGTGGTCCATTAATCGTGACCGGCCAAATATCTCACGAAATAAGCGTCAAAGGAAAAAACTACAAAGAACGAAACTTGTCTAGCTTGAAGGGGGAAACCAGATGGCGCTATGGTTGGCCCGCTAGTGGCGCTGCCATAGGTCAAACGGATATCAACTGCGTTTTTTTTAAATAGGAACCCCCATTTTTATTACATATTCGTGTAGTACGTAAAGAAATATAAATATTTTAGTTGGACCAATTTTTTCGCTTTATGATAGATGGCGGTGTAATAATCACAAACATATGGCTCACAATTATAGACGAACTGTTGGTAACAGATAGGTTTTTTAAATTAAAATACAGAACGTAGGTACGCTTGAATACTTTATTTCGGTTGTTCCAATGTAATACATGTACCTTTGTGAACTTATCATTTCTGACAACGCATGCTGTTCGAGCGTGATTACCTGTAAATACCACATTAATGCAACAAATGCTCAAAATTATGTCCGTCAACCTCAATGCATTTGACAATGCGTGTAACGACATTCCTCTCAACAGCGAGTAGTTCGCCTTGCGTAATGTTCGCACATGCATTGCCAGTGCGCTGATGCATGTTGTCAGGCGTTGTCGGTGGAAAATGGTTCAAATGGCTCTGAGCACTATGGGACTTAACATGTATGGTCATCAGTCCCCTAGAAGTTAGAACTACTTAAACCTAACTAACCTAAGGACATCACACACATCCATGCCCGAGGCAGGATTCGAACCTGGAAGCGTAGCAGTCGCGCGGTTCGGGACTGAAGCGCCTAGAACCGCTCGGCCATCCAAGCCGGTTGTTGTCGGTGGATCACGATAACAAATATCCTTCAACTTTCCCCACAGAAAAAAAAATTCGGGTACGTCAAATCCGGTGAACGTGCGGGCCATGGTAAGGTGCTTCGACGACCAATCCACCTGTCATGAAATATGCTATTCAATACCGCTTCAACCGCACGCGAACTATGTGCCGGACATACTCGTACATCATGTTGGAAGTACATCGCCATTCTGTCATGCAGTGAAACATCTTGTAGTAACATCGGTACAACATTACGTAGGAAATCAGCATACATTGCACCATGTAGACTGCCATCAATAAAATGGGGGCCAATTAGCCTTCCTCCCACAATGCCGAACCATACATTAACCCGCCAAGGTCGCTGATGTTCCACTTGTCGCAGCCATCGTGGATTTTCCGTTGCCCAATAGTGCATATTATGCCGGTTTACGTTACCGCTGTTAGTGAATGATGCTTCGTTGTTAAATAGAAAGCGTGCAAAAAATCTGTCAGCGTCCCGTAATTTCTCTTGTCTCCAGTGGCAGAACTGTACACGAAGTAGCCGGCCGAAGTGGCCGTGCGGTTAAAGGCGCTTCAGTCTGGAACCGCAAGACCGCTACGGTCGCAGGTTCGAATCCTGCCTCGGGCATGGATGTTTGTGATGTCCTTAGGTTAGTTAGGTTTAACTAGTTCTAAGTTCTAGGGGACTAATGACCTCAGCAGTTGAGTTCCATAGTGCTCAGAGCCATTTGAAGCCATTTTGTACACGAAGTTCAAAGTCGTCGCCATGCAATTCCTGGTGCATAGAAATATGGCACGGATGCAATCGATGTTGATGTAACATTCTCAATACCGACGTTTTTGAGATTCCCGATTGTCGCGCAGTTTGTCTGCTACTGATGTGCGGCATCATCATTTGTTGCAGGTCGTGGTTGACGTTTCACATGTGGCTGAACACTTCCTGTTTCCTTAAATAACGTAACTATCCGGCGAACGGTCCGGACACTTGGACGATGTCGTCCAGGATACCGAGCAGCATAGATAGCACACGCCCCTGGGCATTTTGATCACAATAGCCACACATCAACACGATATCGACCTTTTCTGCAATTGGTAAACGGTCCATTTTAACACGGATAATGTATCACGAAGCAAATACTGTCCGCACTGGTGGAATGTTACGTGATACCACGTACTTATACGTTTATGACTATTACAGCGCCATCTATCACAAAGCGAAGAAAGTGGTCCAACTAAAACATTCATATTTCTTTACGTACTACACGAATATGTAATAAAAAATGGGGGTTCCTATTTAAAAAAAACCACAGTTGATATCCGTTTGACCTATGTCAGCGCCATCTAGCGGGCCAACCATAACGCCGTATGGTTTCTCCCTTCAAGCTAGACGAGTTTCGTTCTTTGTAGTTTTTCGTTTGATGCTTATTTCGTGAGATATTTGCCTTGGTCACTATCAATGGACCACCCTGTATATATATCTTCGATAAATGCCTGCTTGATGCTCAGTGGGGATGGGGGTCAGAGGCAGATCAGCTACAACTGTCGGAACTGCAACTCGTGACTGGTGTGCAGTTGCCGACGCTGGCGGCCGGCTGGGAGCCGTAGGGCCTGTGTCCCCCCTCCCCTCGCTTGAGTAAACATCTGCTGGTGCAACGCAGAGGCTGGCGCTCGCTTCCCGTGATACGTGCCATAATACTTACAGACGCGCTAGAGGCGTAGCACAGGCAGTAAGGTACTTACCGTAAGAAGCAGAGTGGCCCCATCACCAGTCGGTTGAGCTATTCTGATAAATCAGACAAATGCGAGTAGTACTCGTGCTCTGATGGTTCCATACAAACTTATTAACGTCTGTGGATAACAATAATAATTTCGTGTAGCTCAAAAGCCTGGTACAAGTACTGTATTTCTACTGGACGCCACTTCGGCGGCTTGTGTGTCCCTAATCTACCCCAGTTATCCAATCAGGGAAGGGAGACTTACAGTTTAGTGTGAAATCCAAACTACGTGGTTCTTCTAGCGACTCCTCATATTATGAAGAGGAAGGCTAGGGTAAAATGAAGAATGAAAAATCTATGATCCAACTGAGATTCGATCCCATGATCTCTCAATTTCCACGCCTGTGCTATACTAATAGACCAACTTGTTTTGTTAAATTTTTTCTATTAATTTTAATGAGTCTCCCATCTCCCCTTATAATCCATCCATCCATCTCTTTTTTTACCTTCTTCAGCTAACATCTTCGCTTTGTCTTTTTAATGCAAACTTGAAACAAAGATTTATTTTTATTTTTAAAAAGTAGATATTCTTCTTGAAATTTCATTTTGTAAGAACAAATAACTACCGGTTCCATCGCCGTTGCGAATGTACTCCTCAGCTAGGTAAGCCTAAATGCGAAAATCTACTTTCTTGAAGAAAAGGTTAGAAACCTTCTTTCTTGAGAAGAGCAGCTTGGAAATCTTCTTTCTAAAAGTCGAAGTTATGTAGTCCGTAAAAGGCAATATGTTATTTGGAAATGTAGTACGTAGAAGGCAATATGTTATTTGGAAATTAACTAGTTTCTTTGGAAAGGAAAAAAAAAGAAGTAATACCATTCGCTGTCTAAATATTTCCGTCTGGCTGACGCTCCTTATAACGTGTTTCGTAGTAATAACTGTATCGTATTCAACTTTTGTCCTTTATATGTGTACTTCAACTTGTGATGTGCGTTATCCACGATTATAAGATGTGTAGGGCACATTTAGTTTGAGTATTCTGAGCATATTCCCAGAGACCTTCTTTTGGTTTGGGTTCTCTGCGATTTTCCAAAATTTGTGCAGGATATAAGCGTGGTAGTCACTGATGTTCGTTTGTCTGTTTTCTGTTATATATGTTGTGAGTTCAGTCATCAATATGGCAGTGTTGTTTTTTTGCCGGTGTAAATCGGAGTTTATCTGGCCGAAGCAGTTCTCGAGTGGTTATATGACTGCTGGTTGTCTGGTCAAGGAGGGCTAGTTTCTGTGTGAGATACTTCCAACCTCCATGTCACTTCCGCCTATGTATCTGTGTACCAGGAAGTCAATTCTTCCACAAAACTCACACGCTGCAGGAGCACTGAGGTGAATTTTGCGGTGGTCTAGCGGTTCTAGGTGCGCAGTCCGGAACCGTGCGACTGCTACGGTCGCAGGTTCGAATCCTGCCTCGGGCATGGATGTGTGTGATGTCCTGAGGTTAGTTAGGTTTAAGTAGTTCTAAGTTCTAGGGGACTGATGACCACAGATGTTAAGTCCCATAGTGCTGAGGGCCATTTTTTGAATTTTGCGTAGTTTATCATCCGTTGAGATTTTGTCACTGATGAGAAGATACCTCAGAGGGCGAATGCACATTGGTAGTTTTAATGTTTGCCATTCAGCCTGTAGGTCCTTGACCTCGGTGGAATTACATGCAACTACCGTCATCATGAGCACAGAAATATTTTTTCGTGGATAATTGATTCGCCCGGTCTGTGTTGAGGCACACGTAGCTGAAGTCCATATGATATTGGCGTGGGTATGTCTGTATGCCATTGAGATGTCAGCAATATTGATTGGTACAGTTCTTCTTTGCTGTTGCAGAGTTACAGTCAAGTGCTGAACAAGGCAAGTGCCCTGTCTTTGAGGCGCCTTTCGCTTATGGTTTAGGAGAAGAGCCCACACTGATGTTTCACACTAAGAGGGCCGAGCCCCGACGTATAAAGTGAGCTTTACAAAGCTGACATTGGAGATGTGTCTACGGAGAACGAAGCTGCTGGGTGCCTTTTGGATACTCATTGCTAGATATTCAGGTATTAGTAGAATTTGAGCCCGGCATTGTTCGTTCCTAGTTACTGAAATTCGTATCATTTGAACCTTTTTGTAGGTTCAGGTCTTTGGCATTAAATATTTGCAATATTGCTCGAATCTCACACCGTACTCAAGTTCGCCAATTTCTTAGTAGCCATGCGGTTGAGGCTAGCTTCTCATCATTTGCCAAGAAAGCAATGGAACTGTCCAGTCTGGGAGAATGCCTCTCCTATGCCTTTACCAATGTGAAACATGTCGTCTTATCCTTGTTAGTCTAGCAGAATGCCTCTACTATGCCTTTACCAATGTGAAACATTTCGTCTTATTCTTGTTAATATGAGCACCAGTAACATTAGTATATTCCCCTAGTTCGTCCCCCTCCTTTCTGCCGCGCGGAGTGGCCGCGCTGTTTGAGGCATCAAGTCACGGATTGCGCGGCCCCTCCCGCCGGAGGTTCGAGTCCTCCCTCGGGCATGGGTGTGTGTGTTGTTCTTAGCATAAGTTAGTTTAAGTTAGATTAAGTAGTGTTTAAGTCTAGGGATCGATAACCTACGCAGTTTGGTCCTTTAGGAATTGACACACATCTGAACATTTTTGAACCTCCTTTTTGAGACCCTGTGTGTGAAAAGCAGGAATGTACAGATGATTAGCATATGCAGTGCAAAAGAGTCAGACACTTGCCATCTGTATACCTGTCATCGATTTTTCGGTTTTAACCAGAAGTGGTTCGACGGCAACTGTTAAGATGGCCCTGTCGTTTTGATCAGCTTTTTCATAAGACGACATCTAATAATGTCCTATATGATACTCCCATTACGAGGTTGTGCAAATTCCATAAAACTTTCCCCAAAGGCTATCTGGCATCATATATCGGATTCATAGTGTTGGGTAGTGTTGGCGGTTTGTTTGTGCGTTAGTGTGCGAGCTTGTCGGCTTTCCTGCTGTAACCTGTTGGTCGGCTTTGATAGCAGCTGACATATCCAGTCAATGCTGCTGATTTGCAGGGGCCTGCCGATGTTGTCGCTTGTGAGTGCATGTTAGCTCGCCATAGGTGGTTGTGCCCTAGCTAGCAGCGTCTTTGGCAGATTCTGGCGCAGTATTAATTTATTCAAGATGGTGACCCTCCTCCCACCCCTGCCCCGGATATTGATGTGGCAGTGTCATACTGAAGACGTCACACTTTTGATATCAAATTAATTGAATAATTAATTTAACCGATCAATTAATTACGCCCTTCCCCACCGAAAAATCCCCAGCCCTCGCGTCCACAGCCCCTATTGGGGGAAAATTCAAAAATTGGCGAGAAAGTCTAATTTATATGGTAAATTCGGATTTAGGTCGTAAATTGAAATGCTAACTACGTTGCATTGCAGCTGACATAACAATTACAGCGATAATAATAATACACCGTTTATCTACAAAAATTCGATATACATATCGTTGGTGTGGAAGGATATATGACACTATCTTTACTTCATCATATTTGGAATATTGGTGCAGACTAAATATGACGTCACAGTCCAAGGTGGCTGACACAGACTACTCGCGCACTCTAACTCCCCTCCTGCTATTCGCGGTTAATTCAAAATTCGTCAGGAAGATTCAAATATTTTTCTCTGATGGTGCAGCATGGGAGTTGGGAGGGATAGTTTCATAAATGAGTCGCAAGTCTCATCCTAGTCAAGAGAAACATGGAAAATACATCGTACGATACATTTTACGTGTCTGGCGCTCCTTATCTTACTTGAACCCTGCATCTCAAGAGGAAAAAAGTGGAGTCAACTCCAGTACCATCTACAGAGCGTATTGTGTAACTGAAGAGCTGATCAGCCGGAAACTTTCTTTGTACCTATTAGTCGCGACGGGCTAAACCGCAGCTTCCAGTCGGCCATCCCTCAAGACTGTGGCCGCCGTTGGCCACCGACTGTCGTCACTATCTCCTAGCACACTGCCAGACAAGCAAGTGTGGCTTGGGCGTACTGTTCTGACTGGAATTCCACCCCCGAAATAGATTCCCCAGTTCAAAAAAATAAAATTACCTATTCCGTTGGTATCCATACACCTCTAATACCTCACGCGGAGTGTAGATTCCTCTCTCTTATGCGTGCTATTTTCGAAGACAAGAGAAATCAGAGCATACACTCGTTTTCACATCGCTAAAGTATCGCTAATTGTTGATTCTTCGCGTGAAAGTCCATTACAACAGTACGGCATAGGCTATATTTCCTCCAAGTATTCCCTCATCGGGTAAGAAAACGTATCAGCTTAACATCTGTGACGGCCTGCATCAGAGGACTAGAATATTAAATTTATTTTTAGCTCATGACGCAGTGCTAAGAGCATACTCTTCCTCTGTCTCTGGATGCTTTCCCTCTTTCAAATTCTTTTAAGGCAGTCAGATGGCTTGTCACCTACGAAGTCTGTAAAGGTAACCTAGTAGCAACACAGAGGAGTTATAAAAATCGGGTTAATACTACGTATCACTTTATAAATTCGGTAATATAGCTGATTTTATTACGATGACCATCTCTCCCCGTGAAGGTTGTTCAAAGATCTCGCCACAATGGAAAACCACCTGATTACCACGCCAACTCGCAAATCATACCCGTGCCACTGTCGTCCTCACTTCCACCGGTCCTGCGGCATTTCACTGACGTAAAACTGATTTATTAATTAATGAAACTGATCATGAGAGTCTATTTTCATGGCGAGTAATTTTTTACCTGCAGTCGGATTACGGCCGCCAGGTAATAGTTACAGAAGCTTCTGTGACGTCTCTGGGGACTTCCCGCAGGATAGGTAGTCACTTTTTCGGATACCAAAATGGGTGTTAACCATCGTGAGATAGCTGAAAATATTCCACACTAATTACGTTCTGTCTGACGGTTGCCTTGCCATGCTGGTGGAAGTAACTCACTTACAGTTGTGCTATACTGCTCCTGAACTAATTCTTCTGAGACCTGTCAGTCTATGGGGGCAGTGGGATGTTTCACTTGCTTCTCCATACCCGCGACAGCTCTGCCCTGTCACCCGGTCGCAAACAAACAGCTCCCACTGCCACCACCGGGTCATGAGCATCTGCTCGCATGTGAGGGCTGTACCGCTCCCAACAGCTGTTAATGATTTCAGACTTGCGAAAGATGTCCTATCCTTGTCAGAAGGACTGAGCGCTTAAATGTCGCTGGGGTTAACACCAGGATGTTGAGCAATATTCTTCCCCTCCTCCTACCTGCAAAACTGAAGCGTTGTGAGATGTGTTTCCGAGATATGTCAGAAAAGCAAAATACCTGTCTGCTCTCCACCCTGTCCCAAATGTGTGTAAGGCCACATATGTGGGTCTTCCTGAGAATGCAATCCTTTAGAAGCATTTCTATTGGCTCCTGACAAATTTGTTGGGGTATGCTTCAAGAACTCATATGGGAGTCCTTGGAGTGAAGGTGATGTTCTTTTCGGTGAACACTGTTGAGAAATTTGAGGAACCGAAATTTGAAGCTGACTGCAGAAGGATTCTGTTGCCAACAACATACATTTCGTGTAATGGCTACGACAATAAAGTACGAGAAGTTAGCACCCATACAGATGCATATAAATTGTCTTTTTTCCCTCGCTCTGTTTGCGGGTGCAGTAGGAAAGGAAATGACTAGTAGTGGTAAAGGTTAGCCTCTTGTTCGATACGTATACATGCCTGTGATTCGTCATGTCTGATGGTTGTGTTCTGAAATGTCTAGCATCCTTCAACTTCTTGGTAGAAGGGGGAGTCTAACTTACAAACACTTTCAAATGGGTGTGATGGCTTTAACAGCGTGGTAAATTTCTCAAGTTCGTCTCTGTCAAGGCTGAGAAACAATGCCTCTTACAGTGAGATGACAAGTGATGGCTGTAGGAATACTAGGTAAAAACAGCAAGAAAGCACCTAAAGACCCTCGATCAAACCATATAGGCTGGAAATAACTGACATTAAAAATTGCTGTTCTGATGGAGCAGCTGTGTCGAATATCACAAAAGCTGTCAGTTCTTACAATTCTTTTTCCTACAGTTTGTGCTCATTTTCTTAAAATTTCAAACATCTATTCTCCACCTCATCGGAAATCTACCTTCCTGGCAGTGGCTGTGTCACGGACGCTTTCCATTTCTGTAGGAGAGTGATAGGAAGATAGTTGATATGATCATATGTTGGAAGAAACTGTCAGAGGCCGTACCAGGAAATATAACTCTTACGCCTTTCAGGGGTAGCGGTATAGGATGCTTCACCTAAGTGGTTGGAGCCGTAAATGGCATGATCCTTAACAAGAGAAATTTATGTGTGCCTACACCTATTACGCAACCATTTTGCGATAACACTATGGTTGTTAAAATATGTGTTGAAATAGACTGTCACAAGCAGTTAGAGAAGGGACAGTCTGTAACGTTAAGGAATGAGATGTGTGGATCATTTAACTATTATCTACGTAAAAAATTCTCCAAGTTCATCACTGCGAGACACTGAGTCAAACCAAAGCTACCTTTTGTCCTGCATGGGGATGACAGTGTAACAGCATAAGGAACATCGGAGGTAATCGGCAAGGAAGCACTGGAAACCGTTTAAAGGAAATATAAACATCCAGTGACTATGCCACATAAAGTGGGATCAACCGACATTAAAATTAGATGTTCTAATGAAAGAGCTGCTTGGACTATTGCAGCAGCTACGTGTAGACGAGTATTACCTTTTGGATTTGGACATAACGTAAGACTTCGCCGGAATTTTTAATGAAATGTAGATGTGGAATTACTTAATATCAAATCAGCCGGCCCGGCTAGCCCTGCGGTCTAACGCACTGCTTCACGAGCGGGAAGGCGTGTCGTTACCCCGCACGATTCCACCCGGGGTGTTAGTGTCAAGGTCCGGTGTGCCAGCCAGCCTGTGGATGGTTTTTAAGGGGGTTTTCCATGTGCCTCGGCGAATGCAAGCTGGTTCCCCTCATTTCGCCTCAGTTACAGTATGGCGACGAGTGCTGATTAAACATTGTCTCCACGTACGCGTACACCATAATTACTCTACCACGCAAACATTGGGATTACACTCGTCTGGAATGAGACGTTCCGGGTGGGAGGGGGGGGGGGGGGTTCCACTGGGGGCCGAACCGCACAATAACATTGGGTTCGGTATGGGGCGGCGGTGGGATTAGTGGACTGTTCTAGCCTGTAGTGGGATTGTGTACCACTGAGGGCTACGGCGGGGACGAAGCCTCTCCGTCGTTTCTAGGTCCCCAGTTCAACACATACATGCATAAATACATACATAATATCAAATCACAACTTCTGCATGGAAGGAGATTTCCAAGGAAGCAGCAGTGAGATTGTGGTCGACCTCTAATTGTAGAGTAAACATAAATAATAAATTTATATGACAAGGCACAAGTCCACGAGTAAACAAAGCCATTGGTAAACACCTTACACATTTTATAATGTGTCCAGACACATTACGTCTTCCTTGGCTAAGGAGCATGGCACTACCAGGTTGGTGGTCACAATATACAACTACAGAATGGAACTTGTGTTCGACCCTGTGCAACATTGTTTAAGTGTATTAGCCTCTAATGAACAATATTTACACTGTGCTCCGCTATTCTTTGTGCCACTCAAATCTATGTGGTGTCAGGTAACTAATAACATAGAGAACAGCTGCTGTTTGGTGTTTCACAAAGGTCTGCAGTTTGTCTACAGGGATAATAAGTGTACCCACAAATTGACTGATGTACGAGCAAGTCTACCAGAGTCTCAAGAGCAGGAAAGGTTTATAAATTATGTTCTGTCTTCATACAGTTTTAATTCTCTACCTGTAAACTATGTGGGGATTCTTAAGACTGACTCCACAAAGATGATATACGTGCTCTACAGAAGTGTTGTATTAAAGTAAGTGAGACACATTTTACACAATCTAGAACATTGTTCTCCGCAATTCAATCAAATACAGACATTGTCAAATTGGGTCTGGTTACCACTAACAACATTATTCCACAAGTGTTAAGAAAGAGAACCAATTTCTCTGACAGACGTAAACTATTCCCTATTAAGGAAATCATTCTTCTAAGTACAGTTAATGTGTTATGGGCACGGAAAAGAAAGCCGAAAATGGAGGACACTGGCATCAGGAAACGAAAATCGTAATGTATGTCGAAGACAGCCGCCATAAAGGAAGAATATAAACTGCAATTGGAAAAAGAAGTAACAGTAGCAGATGTGCAAACAAGATTTACATATGGCTTTAAACACAGTGAGTGGAGAAATCTGGCTATGACTGGGGAATATGAAATATCTGCATTTATAGTAAACAGTTGTGGAAATTGGTTACATGATGGAGCGCTGGCCAAAATGAGTAGAATCGAGAATTGAAGGACACACGAAAATTATAAACCTACATTTCCATTTGCACCGTTTGAAATAAATGGTTGTATTATATCTAAATTTGGAGAACTGGATGTTGTGTACCTAGCAACAGAAGACATTTACAGAGTTTAAAACCGATGGAATATATACATTTAATGGAAACTCGTTTGCAAAAGTTGTGAACTTTAAGCACTATGCAGAAATTCTGCAAGAATGTGTGGGAGAGGAGCTGTTGGCGTATACACAAGAAGATGTAGAGTGCTTTAACAATAGTGTCATGGAGGAAAGAAGAGGTAAAATTAAAAATCCTGAATGCTCTCATCCAGAAGACTCGAAAAGAAATAGAGCTAATTGTTAAAGCCATAAAGGAGATAATTTACAGTAACAAAAATAGACATGTATTAGAATTCGAAAATATGTCTTCTTTGTACCTGTCAAATTACTGGTTGGGGAATTAAATATCTGATTTTGACGTGGATTTAAATTATAAGTTAAAAATTAATATAGATGTTATTAAAACTGCACCCAGAAAACATAAGGAAAGGGTTGTTTTCAGTAAGCAGATGTATATGCACAAATTAAAAAACGATTTTTTACAAGAATATTCGCTTTGCTGATTAGCTAACCTGCCATAATCCTAAGACGTTTGCTACTTACAATGATTTATGTGCAAGAATTTCGGTTGGGTGGAGTGTGTTGTTGGATGACCTTGAAAATTAACCGAAACTAGGTACCTGTAAGCATAGTGACCCCCTATTTATACCTATATGAGACCATTGTCAGCTGCTATCTTCACGTTAACATGCATAGATTCATTTGTGGCTAAACGTCATGCATTGGTGAACAGTAACATCAATTCGACAGCTCAACACCACATAATCACTGCCCGCCAGTCATGTGAGCCTACAGCTGTTCATATTACATGGCTGACAGGTGAAGCAAAAGGATCATGTGGATTTTGCTACGATCATATAGGTTGGCGTACTCCATTCTAATATGTAACGGGAAAAAAATCTCTGGGAAAGACGTCTCATTTTGCCCAGAAACATCAGCTTGGGTTAGGGTATATATGGAAGTACATACACAATCATGTTTTACTCAGTCAGGATCTGAGATTGGGATGGAAGAATAATCGATAATATTGTGGCGAGGTACCCTCCATCAAACATTGTACAGCAGCTTGTGGCATATTTGTTTCATATATACTGTAGAATGTTTGCAGGTGATTGGGTTGTCTGCAGGTGGGCAAGAAGATCTAGGGTGGCGTTGGTAGTCGACAACAACATAACTAAATCTGTTGCACATTAGTAAGACTAGGAATCCGATACACTGTCATCAGAAGTGTTAACTGTAGTAAAGTACCTAGCAGTAAGCATCTGGAGCAAGCTGAAGAAGAATGCATGTATCAGGTTTGGATTCATCTGCTGGAAGCTTAAGGAAAGCAATGCAAGTGTTAAGAACTGACAAGTCAATGATCTGAAGTAGAAGTATTTGTCAGGCTCAGATTCATTTCCTGAATTTTCAAGGGCGAAAGGTGTAACCAGCCTACTAAGAAGTGACTGTGTAGGAGGTGAGTAACCACAGACCCAATCAGTATGTCACCTAGAGACTGTGGCACTACAACTCGAATCGAGGTGTAGGAGGTACTATGATGACTGCTGTTGCTGGAGGAAGCTTGAAATTGATTTGATCTAGCTTGTACTTATTGGTTAATTGGCTCTCGAAGTCCAATACTGGGATAAGTATGTCAGTACTGGGTTTGCTTCGAAATTAATAACTATCACTATCTATATGCGTACTACCAGGTGAACGCACTCTTGTCTAGATGGAATACAGTACAGTATCATGATTGGTCCAGTATCAAACAGCGCATGGGGATGAAAATGAGCAAATGTTGTGATATTATTATAATAATTATATTTTTATTATCCCCTCTGTAGTGCAATGTAATTGGCATTTGAATTTACCGCCAACATTAGAATTTACCGCCAACATTTGAATTTCCCGCCGATTCTTGAATTTCCCTTGATTTCTGAATTTCTCACCAATAGAAGGTGGGGAGCGAAGGGCTGGGGATTTACCAGAGGGGAGGGGATAATTAATTGATAGATTTAATTAATTAGTCAATTAATTTGATATCAAAAGTGTGACATCATCAGTGCGACATTTCCACATTTACTCCAGGGGCAGGAATTAAAACTATGCCAGAATCGGCTTGATTCCATTATTGACGGGGAGTGGCACACTGTTCATAGGTCTACATTAATTTCTATAGCACAGACTCCACCTGAATCTTAAGCTCTCTCATTACTATGTTGAGGTCGGCATTAAGGAGTGTGATGAGTCGCAATTTTACAGCCATCAGGAGCCCTCCCTTCTTCAGGACAGCGATCATGAGCTCCTCATTGAATGCTGATGGTACAGTGGCTCCTTACCTTATTTTGTTCGCTATCTCCGGCAAAATGTCTTTCAAAGTAGGCCAATAATTTTGATAACACTCGGAAATAAAACCACCAAGGCATAGAGATTTCCCTTTCGCAGCCTTGTCCCTTGAAAGCTGCAGTTTTTAGTTACTCGTCTCTGAATGGCGTTTTGAGAGAGCGCTTGTTCTCCTGCTATACTTGGGTATGCAGGTTGTTCAGGAAAGCCAGTAAAGTTCTGAGCTGTGGTCGTATGCTGTTTATAAATTGACTGAAGTACTCATCAACATGCTCGAAATTCGCTTGGTGTGATGAGAGTGGTTTTCAAGTTGCATTATAAAGTTCTATGTGCATCATCGATTTTCCATGGCGTGCAAAATGTAGAAGATAAAACGTGTTACAGACTCCTTGGATTGCACTAGGATAGCATTCAGTTACTTCCTCCAAATATTAATTATTTTGGTGAGTGTGGCATTATCAGGAACGTATACCTTTGATATTTATCCCTAAGGCAATGATAATAAATCTTTATTGCATGGTGTTGCCGTAAACAAATGTCTTTTGAATGTCTGCAAACAACCATTTTAAGTCATGATTTAGGATTATGAACCCACCACTGCAGTGTATTGGGGTATCATCACTTTTGAGTAATTATTTGCGCCCATTGTTAACGTATTTCTTCAGTGAGTTCACTGTCCTGGAGAAACTGTGTATAATCTGCCCACTAAGAAGTGACAGTGTAGGAGGCGAGTGACTGCAGATCACATCGACATGTCACCTAGAGACTGTGGCACTATAATTCATATCAATGTGTAAGAGGTACTAAGATGACTGTTGTTGCTGGAGAACACATTGAAGTTGATTTGGTCTGACTTGTACTTCTCAGTTAATTGGCTCTGATGTACGACAGTTGGATAACTGTATAAGTACGAGGTCTGCTTTTAAATAAATAACTACCAATGTGCCTATGCGTACTATCCATATGGATTTGCTCTGCTCCAGACGAAATACAGTATCATGGTCGATCCACTACCGAGCAGCGCGTAGTGTTAAAAAATGTGCAATGTTGTGATAAGGTCCCAAATCTCCCCCTACTTCTGCAGTAGCTCTGAATTATGCATGGAGGTGTGAGGCTGTGGCTCCAATGTAAATGATTCAATGGGTAGTGTACGGGAAGCTCTATGATACTATTAGATTAGTATTATGGAGGTATGCTAAATTTGAAAAAAAAAGGTGATATATTTCTCACAAAACATTATGCAGTCAACGCAGACTGACACCATTACTCTGTCGTATTTAAGTGTTAGTAACCATCTGAATACGGTAGAGGAGATTAGGACACGTTCAGGGGGATATTTATAGACAATAATTTGTTATCGACGAATTGTAGGTGATTTGCTTATGAATTTCTTTGTCCAGTCCACCTACACTCTACATGGTTGTGAATATCTTCCTGTAGGTTTGTGTGCCATTTTTCCCGTTGTGGTAGCTCTCGAGCTAGTCAATGAAGGGTGGAGGACTAGACAGTCTTCTAACTAATGGAACAGTGCTCTCAGAACGTGATGATATTTCGAGAGAATTAGCAGGGACCAACTGCTATGTATCAGAGACTGGAAGATTCTTGAAAATATTGCGGGAAAGCCATACTGTGATGAAAGGGGAGTCGATAGGTGAACTCTATAGCGCTTCTTCTAAGTGTTGTGGGCAAACATATTATAACCTCTGACATGCGTCTTGAGAAGTGTCAGCAGTGAGAAAATTATGGGCTAAAACGAAGGTTTTTTCCGAGAGGCAGTCAGCAACAGAGGCTTCATCTTTTGTTTCCTTGATAAATAAGAGACAATATCATTCTCTGAGATTTGTGTGCCTATAAATGGATGTACTGACATCTTAATAGCTAGACTAAATTTACATCTACATCTATATGCACACTTTAGAAGGCGTCATACACTGTATATCGGAGACTACCCTGTACCACTACCAGAAATTTCAATTTCCTATTCTACTCACAAACAGAGAGACGGTAAAAAAAAGACTATCTATACATCACCATATGATCCCTAATTTCTCACATCTTATCTTTCTGGTCCTTATGTGAAATATATGTTGGCTGCAGTAGAATCCTACCGCAGGTCTGCAGGCTCCTACACGTTTGGGATGGTGTGCTCAACAGACAGGAATTTTGCTATTGTTCACTGGGTCAACCTTTCTGGCATATCTCAAAAATACATCTGAGAATGTTTCAGTCTGCAAGGGGGGGGGGGGAGGGGAGGGGAGGGGAGGAGGCAGAGCATATTATTCACATGCTGGTATTTACCCCAGCGATATTTTAACGCCCAGTCTTCACACACCTAGGCGAACACAGACACAGCAAAATTTAGGAAGCATTTTCCGACAGGATAACATCTGCACATTAAAAAAAAAAGATAGATGAAATAGACATGTCCTACCACATCAACAGCCTAGCATGAACTGAACGTTTCCCGCCAACTTCTGGGTGGGGAGGGTTAGAGGGTGATGTCTGGGGAAGGGAGCATAGGGGGATGAGACTGGGATGGGAGGAAAATCCATGACGTCACAATTTCGAGCTGCCTCTGGTTGCAGTATTGTAAACTAGTCTCCCACCAATTTCCAAGTGGAGAAAAACCCTGGTTAGCAGGTTCAGACATGTTATGTGTTGTTGTGTCACAGGTGAAACAGCAACTGGTTCTTCTTCCTCATTCAGGAACGTCTTTGTCAGCGTTCACCAGTCCTCCTCGGAAAACCTGTTGTCAGCTAATCAAGGCTGATGCATAATCCTCTATGGATGGATGTTGTTCACAAAGGTCTGCTTTCCGTTGATGTCTTTGTCAGCATTCACAATTCCATCCCGGAAAACCAGTTGTCGCCTACATCAAAGCCATGGTCCGTATTCCAGGAATACCTTATAACTTTTTCGATTCCTTTGAAGCAAGCGCTTGTGTGTGTGGAAAGAAAATGGACCATTTCTTGTCGATTTTTCTAGGAAGACCTTTGAAGCTGCCACTACAAGTCTGCTGGCACAAACACACATGGGGATTGGATGGTTTCCAAGGGAGGAGAATCCTTCAAACAGAACACAGGAAATACATTATTAGTGAGCACTCCTTCCAGGAATAACTTTGATACAACCACTTCGAGTCGACAGACCGCATCATAGTGAGACCGATACAACAGCCACAAGATGCCATCAAAGGCGAGCTGCTTCCGGCCTGCTGGTGAAGTGCCACACGGGTGCTGCGGTAGTCTCTCACGTGACAGTGCCTGGGTGGAGGTGCTGCCACAGTGCTGATTCTCTGTGCATGTCTGTCATTCTGTGACTGACGGTGGGCAAGACGACGCCTAGGTAGAGTCCTCTAGGAGAGCCAGGTCACACCTCGCATAGAGCTATCAACACGATTTTTTTTATTTTGTTTTGTTTATTGCAATATGTAAGACATCTTTAGTACTATGTCGACGATCTTTATCACAATGTATTGGATATGTTTTTAAATGGGATTTACCGCTGTGCACTGCGATGTTTTTAACTGTCTGAGGTGCTGTTTCATTGCGACATGTATGATTTCTCACCAATTTCTATATGCGTGATTGGTCTAAAGCTGCGTCATTTAAGTGTACCGCGTTTTCTCGTGATTATTTCTGCCTGTCTCGATGTTTTAAACTATCGTTTCTTCGAAATGTGTATGATTTACAGTCAAAAAAATATCTATTTTACCATATGTGTCTGGACTGACTATATTTACTGCTGCGACTGCAATCTGTATTAGTTTAATTACATGCAGTGAGTGTTTATGTTGATTCTGAAGCCCCATTTCGTGGTGGTATTGCTTGTGCGATCGGGAAAAATTGACATTTGCGTATTTAATTACTTTTTGACAGGTCAGTAATTTTTTGAACTATTTTACAACACTTGCACCTTCAAAGATTAAATAAACAGAAGAGAGTGATGAGCTTTCCCCACCAAATAAAGAGATCCACAGCCCTGTCTTTCTCAAGCTGATTAAATAAAGAATATTCAAACACAATTTTTATAGATAAACAATATGTCCTCTGCAATGTAACTGACGTTGATTTCAATTTCATGTCGTGAAATCCTTCCAGTCCAAGAGCTCAGCACAGACTGAGCGATTTTTCCCACCAATTATTTTCTGGGAGGTGTTGGGGGATGGGTGGGGTCATTGTAGTACATATACTGAGAGTGCTGGTTGCTGGTTCTTTTATGGTGAATGTCAATACCATCATCATTGCTATACTGGCCATCTAATAACGATGGTTTCATAATGTCTCTATGTTTCGCTTTGTGTTTATTTTCTGCTTTCCTGTGTATGCCAGTCAATTTTAGTATTTCACTATACTATCGAACAAAATGAAGAGAGGAAAAAAAAGAACAAAAACGACGGATAGAGCGACTGCCATGTAAGCAGGAGATGCCGAGTTCGAGTCCCGGTCGGGGCACACATTTTCAACTGTCCTCGCTGATCAATATCAACGCCTATAAAAAGCTGAAGGTTTGGGTTTCATTGTAATTTCACTTTTTGATTTTCTTCTGTGCACATCGTGTGCACCGTCTCCTTGCAATACTTCGATGGGCAAGTGGTCACCTATATTCAGCATTAGCTTTGCCACTTTTGATGACTAGCCTCTACATCCCTTGCGTTTATCATGGCTACTTTGTTTTCTGCCGCTATCAGTTTTTTCGGTAAATGGAACAACGAATTGCAGTAATTTGAGTTCCCTCCTGGTTGTTTTCCTGATACAGCATCCATGCATTCACAACAGAAAGCATAAGCAGCTTATAAAATACTTTCTTCCATCATTTTCTTGGATGTCTGTCGAGTCGCATACACTAAGTTTTGTTTGCAGAGATCCACTCTTACCCATGTATTTATTGTAGGAACAACTTAAGACTGAGCAGTCTACCTCCAAAAACAATGATTCAAATGACTCTGAGCACTATGGGACTTAACATCCGAGGTCATCAGTCCCCTAGAACTTAGAACTACTTAAAGGTAACTACCCTAAGGACATCACACACATCCATGCCCGAGGCAGGATTCTAACCTGCGACCGTAGCGGTCGCGCGTTTCCAGACTGAAGCGCCTAGAACCGCTCGGCCACATCGGCCGGCAGTCTACCTCCAACTTGGGTCCATCTTTCTGTTTGCGGCGAGCTTATCTACTGTAGCATCACGACAACTACTGTGAACAATAATTTCTTTACTGTCTTGCCACCTTGTTGTTAGGTTCCATTAGGATTCGCAAAAAATTCAGAGTCTTCTCTTTTCAATATCCCTTGGAATTTCGGCATATCTTTTCTGGAACTAATAGCGGTACTCACCGATGTAGATCTAATGGTATTGAGCAACTTGATAATAGTAAAAAAATCTGTCAAAAACATCTTTAGTTGATGTTTATTCCTGCCACATTCAAAACAATCTTTTTCCCTAGCGTGTTTGTCACCGGACGATATTGCCCTATTTTTTCCCTGCATATACATTTAGGTCATAGGTGTATTCAGATAGAACGTCACAACATTTCCAGATTTTCATGTCTCGTTTCATTGGTTTGAGAGGTAGGTACTGTTTTAGAGCAGATCTTTTGAAATTTTTCATTGGCTGATTTATACTCTGGTAGGGACTCTCTCCCTTGCTTTCGGAAAGGTGCGTTTCAAGCAAGTTAGAACGTCTTCAGTATAAAATGTTTCTGAAACATCAGGAGGCCTCTGGGGGTCATTGAAATATAGCTTCAATAGCAACAGCTGGAACATGTTGCGTGCAACAGCTGCTTTTATTGCCTCATTTGCCAAACAGAGATTGTGGGACCAATAATCAGACACACTAGGTACTTTATTTTAGCTCATTACAAACACGCAGCCAAGCAACAACATTATTTCTCCCATGCATGTACTTTCGATCACTTTTTCTTCCTTTTTCGCAATATATCCAAACGCTTGTTGGTACTTTGGCTAATGTGCATAATCAGACTGCGAGGAAACACTTTTATGAAACAGTCCATTTCGTCAGATGCCCTATTCAGTTGGATAATGAGATCGCTGTGCGATCTTGACTGACAGTATGTCTAGGCGCAAATGAACTATTTGACTGGGACCACGTGATAGAAACGTTATTTTGAAGTGGTACATTAGACATAGCCGTCTGAATCGCCTCATCATTGGTAGTGATAACAGACTGACCACCACTTTACATCTCTCTGATCGGAGTCGCCATGATCGGCCTGGTATTCTTCGTCTGATGAAACGTCTGCAGATATGTCTCAGCCAGATTCGTCCAGTATCTGCAGCAATTCTTCGTGCTACAGTTTTATTTTATTGCTCATTTCGAGGACCTAGGTTAGGTTAGGTTAGTGTTGTTTAACGTCCCGTCGACAACGAGGTCATTAGAGACGGAGCGCTAGCTCGGGTTAGGGAAGGATGGGGAAGGAAATCGGCCGTGCCCTTTGAAAGGAACCATCCCGGCATTTGCCTGAAACGATTTAGGGAACCCCTCAGAGTCTCTATACAACCACTATAATGCAGTTGCAGGAAACATCTGTTTTCCTTCTCAAATCATCGTATTTGTGTCTTTTGTGGACAGTATTCGAAACTGAATGTCTCGTGTTCACTTCCAGACCAGTGGGACAGCATCCTGTGAGTTTTGGAATGACTGCTGCCCCAGTGGTCTCCAAATGCCGCTTCAAATGACGCATATGTTCTGTTGGTAGTCTACGGGTTCGAGGTCGCTGCTCTCCTTCCCTCACTCTCATTTCAGGTTGTTAACCAGTAGCAAAAATTGTAACATTTGGTGCTTCAAAAAATATGGCCTATTCTCTTTCTCTCTCTACGTTCACACGTTGGTCAAAGAGAGTGGATTTCTGTATGCACAACTGTGTTTCTCGCTCCCACTTCTAAATTATTTAAGTTTCCCCATAACAGCTGTTTTCACATTTTGTTAAACATTTTACTGTGGAGCCTGAGATCGGTGGTGGTGTCTGATAACCTTCAAAGGCATCCTAAACTTTCGTGTTCCCCATTCCACTTTCGAATGTTGTCTTTAGCAGTACCCATGTTTTGACGAATTCTGACTTTCTACCATTCTGTGCACAATAGTGCTCTTCCGAGATGCTGCCAAAACTGGCACCCACCTGCCTACCACGCACAACTTGCTAAAAACAGACTCTGTTCTCTTGACACTACTTGAAGATGCAGTCTGTATTGCGACTTTCCTTAAAGCACAGGCCAGCTTGACAGTATGGCGTTGTCCGTAGCAGGTGTCCAAGAGCCGCCTGTGAATTCTCCTGGGGAAGCCTACCACCTGCCGGTTTATGACTCACTGCGTGTCCCCTTTCTCACACCTAAGGACACATTGGTTTCACAGACTCCTTATTTAGGTGGATACCCAATTCAATATAGGAAATTGTAATCTACGTTAGTCAAGCTCCAGCAATCACTGGTAATGATACATCTTTTATTTATCAGTAGGGATTAATTTATTCTAATTTCACGTATTCTTTTCACAGGTTTCGCATCAGTTATGGGACAGTTTGGAAGAACAGTCATCTAACAGCGTAAACACTGGACCGCGCGTCCACTCTGCATAGTGCTGCCATACACAACTGCGGAGCACTGCAGCTGAAACACGACTGACCACCAGGCACGACATGTCTATCTTAGTTATTTCATCTATAGGTTCTGATGAGTGAGTTGGCGACTATCAAAATGTGTGACACAAATCAAATGTCTCTATCTTTTGAGTGGATGGAGTTAGAAACTCAAAGTTTTATTGCACTAAGGCACCACAGACCTTGGTACCTGACATAAAATCAACTTAATACCTCTACCCATTCCTGAGAAAACGGGGTCTTAGCAGTCGTCGGAAGACAAGTGATCCTATTGATTAAATTAAGAACGGAACCTTAAAAAGGAGAAGAAGAAAGGCGTTTATATTATTTGCTACCTTTTACGGCCTTCACAGCGTAATTTAATACGAGGAGCTGTAACAAGGTGACGTTCTCCAATTGAAAATATTTATCACAACTGTTGTACTTGGAAATACGCTCAACACTCTGAATCACTTGTGGTAACTTGTGAAACTGTGTGTAATATTACACAAAACAGGCATTTCTTCTTTAGGAAACAGATACTACTTAAAGGCATTCAAATTATAGTACTCGTCCATAAGTATTTCATGACTCAACTTAAACACATTTTTAGACGGAAGCCACTTGAATACCTAATAGAGGTCAACAGTTTCTGTTTAGCAGAACCGACAGACTTCTAGCCACACGATCATCATGTACTCCAGTATAATTTGTTCCACAATATTTAGAATGGCTGGTCTTGGCGGATTTCCTGAAAACACCAATTCAGCCGTAATTCTTCGTTGGCTGCAACTTAACACCAGACTTCAAGCTTTTGAAAGATGCTTCGGTGCTGAGAACTTGTAGTGTTCACTCGTCAGCTGTTCCAGAATATTTAGAATGGCTGGTCTTGGCAGATTGAGCCGTAATTCTTCGTTGACTGCAACTTAACACCAGACTTCAAGCTTTTGAAAGATGCTTCGCTACTGACAACATGTAGTGTTTACTCGTCAGCTGCGTTTAAGTTAACGATTAATACTGTCACCCTCTTCCTATCGTATTTAGCGTCTAGAGTCATAAGTTAATTAAGGTAGATACTATCTATACGAGTGACAGCTGATTGTGGAATTCTGTACGTGCTTCTTTACACGAGGGCGTGCTGAAAACTAATGCTTCCGAATTTTGTATGCGACAACTCTTTAAGCTTTTTATTTAAATAAAATGTTATTAACATACTTCATATTATTCATGTCTACACATTTATTTCTCAACAAAGTCACCCTAGTGACGAACACATTTCTCCTAACGAGAGACCAGTTTGCTGATACTGTCACTGTCGTATGTATTACTTTGTTGGCGGAGCCATAACCGTACCACTGCTTGCACCGCTTCATGACTGTCAAAGAGAAGTCATAATAGGTAAGCTTTAAATTTTGGAAACAGATGAAATTCGGATGGGGCCAAGTCAGGACTGTATGGAGGACGATCAATGACAGTGTGTGACTAGATCCTCCTGTCGATTAGACCGTTCGCCGGGTGCATGTCTTTCGATCTGACGCCACCTCGGCGATTTACGCGCCGGTGGGGATGAAATGATGAGGAGTAGGACAACACAGCACCCAGTCCCTGAGCCGAGAAAATATCCGACCCAGCCGGGAATCGAGCCCGAGCCCTTAGGATTGACATTCTGACGCGCTGACAACTCAGATACCAGGAACGGGCATCAATGACAGTGAACCCAAGGCGTTGGATTGATGCGGACGTCGCATCGCTCGTGTGTGGTCTGCCACTGTTATGCTGAAGGATAGGGTGCTCCGTGAGTGGACGAACTCTTCGGATTCGAAACTGAATGACATCACGCTGCTTGTCAAGCACCGATGTACATCGCCCAGTCACATTAATGCGACCACACGTCACAAGTCTGAATAATCACCTTTTGCAGCGCGGACCGCTGCGAGACATGCAGGAAGACAGTCGATGTGTTTCTGGGAGGAACCGAACAGGGAGGTGGACCCATGCCAGCTCCAGTACCGTGGCCAAAAAGGTTCAAATGGCTCTGAGCACTACGGGACTTATCTTCTGAGGCCATCAGTCCCCTAGAACTTAGAACTACTTAAACCTAACCAACCTAAGGACATCACACATCCATGCCCGAGGCAGGATTCGAACCTGCGACCATAGCGGTCGCGCGGTTCCAGACTGTAGCGCCTAGAACCGCTCGGTCACTCCGGCCGGCCTACCGTGGCCAGCTGCGTTAGGTTTCTCGGTGGAGGCTCCACTGCGCGAACAGCCCGATAGACGTGGTCTGACAGATTCCCGATTGGTTTTAAATCCCAGGAGATTAATGGCCGCCGGAGTACTACAAACTAATCCTGCTGCTCGTCAAACCACGCACGTACATTGCGGGCTGTGCGGCATCTGACATTGTCCTGCTGGTAGGTGCCATCATACTGAGGAAAAATGAACTGCCTGTAGAGGTGGACATGGTCCCCAGGGATAGATGCCTTCTACAATGACAAGGTAACCCAGGAAACGCCACGAAACCACTTTGCAGATCACAACGCTAACTCCTTGTTTGCTTTCAGACTTTTCACTCTCCACACAATGGCCGTCAATCCGGTGGGGCGTAAAAAGTGATTTTCTAGAAAGGTCGTCTGTAGCCGCTCAGTGGACGTCCAGTTGCGGTACTAGTGTGCAAATTGCAGCCTTCGTCGTCGATTAACAGCGGTCAGCATGGGTGCATGAACTAGGCCTATGCTGTGGAAACCTATTCATAGCAACGTTCGCTGAACAGTCGATGACGAGACACTGTTGGTAGTCTCTTGGTTCATCTCGGCGGTCAGTTTCTTACCAGCTGTACGTCTGTTCACCCGTACACACCTACTCAGCCCTTGTTAATCCCTGTCATCTATGGCCCGTGGTATAGCGCAGCAGCCGGCCGAAGTGGCCGTGCGGTTCTAGGCGCTGCAGTCTGGAACCGCGAGACCGCTACGGTCGCAGGTTCGAATCCTGCCTCGGGCCTGGATGTGTGTGATGTCCTTAGGTTAGTTAGGTTTAAGTAGTTCTAAGTTATAGGGCACTAATGACCTCAGCAGTTGAGTCCCTTAGTGCTCAGAGCCATTTGAATTATAGCGCAGCAGCTTCGGCGCCGGTTTTGGATGGCGCCAATTTGCCATGCACGGTATACTTTAACCACGGCGGCACACGAACACTTTACAGACTTATCAGTTTCGGAAGTGCTTCCACCTTTGTTTCCAAGCCAATGACCATGTCCTTTTGGAGGTCAGATAAATCGCTCCGTTTCAGTCTTACGACAACGTTTGCACTGTTCCCGCGTCCATCCGACGCGCTTTATATACCCTCAACTGCTAGTGTTGCCACCTCCATCTATGAGTGTTTATTGCACGTTGATGTCGAACATAGGCGTTCGTCACATTAATGTGACTGGACACTGTAGTTACGTTACACACTGCCATGTTATACGCTACAATTCGGAGTCATCTGGCGGCAGAGGGCTGCAAGTACGTAGACATGAAGAATAAAGATGTAGAATGTTAATAATGTTAGTTTTATTTAAAAAGTGTAGGAGTTTTATCATAAAAAATTCTAGGGAAATATTTTTCAGTACATCCTCATATAACTAAAAGCAAAAATGATACACATTTATTGTTTCTTGCTTTAAAGTTGCATACAGTGCGGTGAATGTTATAGATTAACGGTTGCATAAAATAATGCTATCTCAGTTTTGTAAGAAATCTCAAAAGGTGATATTGAAAACTGCAGCGCGTTACCAACCCTCGTCTTCATTGCAGGCAGAGTATAGGTATTAGTGGTATTGGTGTTCATGAAAGAAGAATTTGGCCACACACCTAAGTCTAGCAAAATTTTTCATCTTCCTGCAGGTGAGGTGAAGCCATCACAGTCGCCATTGCACGTCAAAATTATGCTACCTACGTTTAAATATCAATGGTAGCAAACGCGTCAGCGTGAGAATGATCTCTGATCGCAAGTTCTATCCCGGTTTTGCTTTTGAAAATGCTCATTATCGTGATACGAAAGTAATATTATCCACTGGGTTCACCTGTGTGAACCTTCGATACAGATAGCTACCATGTTCAATGGAATTGGTCGAGTGAGGTGATCGTGCGATCGTCTCAGAGAAATACCTACGCATGATTAAAAGTTCAAAGGAAAAGGAGTGCGCCCATCTACAAGAGCAGACATTTAAAAATTTAACGTATGGCAGTTATGCAATCTAGCAAGTTGCAGGGAAATTGCTGAGCTGGTAGCCATACTTGTACAGATTCTGTTAGTAAATGTGGATCTATTTGACTGAGTTAGTGCCCCAAATTCCTAATCCATTGGAAGAAATAATCGCCCAATTCAGTCATCTCAATCACGCTAGCTGCTCGTCAATACGCGGGAATACGTATTAGGGATTGTGGTTTCTCTATAGTCACCGGTTTTCAATTACACCGATTTTTTCATCTCCAGATTAACCTGACTGCCAAAACCGCTGTCAATAACGGGTCACGGAAATGTATCATTTTCGGAATTTTTCTGTTATTTCCAATAATAAATGTAGATGTGGAACAAAGGTTGTAAAATCCTAAGACTCCACCCCCCCTAATACTTTTTCATTGTACGTTTCAAGATACCTAGAATCAAAATGTGAAATAAAATAGAGAACTGAAAGAAAACGTAGTCCATATACAGTTCGCTAATATTCTTGAAAAGTATTGAGAGACTGAATCATTTTCCAAGGCTACAAACAGATAAAACCAAACTTTGTAGACACAGGGAGCAGACCAACTACAGTCTCTATCTCCCGTGGATCGATTTAAACTAAATTTGGCAAGAAATGCTTTTCCAGGCCCTGACATGCAGACATGTTTTGTTGGAGTACTATCAGCCTGCTTTGTCGACCTGCTTTTTATGGCAGCCTGTATGCCTCCTACACTGCTTCCCCGTCGCCCCAAGAAAAGGAAGTGTCACTACTTGTGGTTAGTAAAGGCCAACAGGTACATTACTGTCTCAGAAATGGTGTACCGATTCCTGTGCCATGTTTGTTGTTCATTTATAGCTGTCGGCGTTGTTGTTAAAATAGCTTTGGTCACTTTTCCCACTTTCTATAATACCCCAATATGTCAAGGTAATGGATATTTTATGAATAAACATTATTGGTTTAAAAAGTTTTATTTAAAAACCAAAAATTTTAGGGGCGCTACTAATTACTGGTAAAAAGTGATAAAACCTGTTGTAACTGAGACCAAACGAATACTAAAAAATATTGACCATTCAGAACTAGAATACTAGTAGTGATTTTAACCAGTCGGTTTTTCCAGTCCCTAATATTATCAGTCAGACGTGACTGATGTTCGCACTAAACTTATATCCTACTTAAGCATGTATATTTATCTCATTATATACAACAATTTATAAATGAAATAATAGTGTAAGAGCCATGTATGTTTCTTTGTCTCCATAATGTCCCGTGCATGCTAACGTAAACCTGCAGACATCTCAAAAGCTCATAGATCTTAAGCTATGCATTTTAGAACTTATGTTTAGTGGACAATTCTATCTTGGGTTGGTCCACACTACCTCCTCCCAAAACATGGAAAGCAAACAGCTTGCAGCAGAAGAGATCTGCTTCACAGTATCGAAAATGAATACGCGCTCATAGCTCTTAACGTATGCATGTTTACTAGAATTTTATGCATTGAGTGATCATTCCTGTAATATCCATAAATACTGAATGTTCCTCCTGGGACACCCTGTATACCAGCATTTACATTCTTACAAGTCTATTTCGACAAGAATGGGGCAGATGGCCGATGGCCTCACAGACTTCTCTCATCTACTGGCCACGTAGCTAAAATCGTACTTCCAGCAACTTGGCATCTGGGTACTATTTAGCCATTACCCGGGACACACACGAGCAGTTTGCTTTGAGTGAGTTCCCTGAGGCAGTTGCTGACTGTGAAAGCACTCCCACAATCAGGAGATGCTGTTTCGACCACGTCGCCATCCACGTCGACCTTCACCCCCAGGAGCTGTCGGCTACGGACCTAAACCATTAGTGGCCTCTACACTGAAGAGATGTGTGACCAGCAGTTGGAATTCATATTATTTGTCTTGGTTTATAACCAGCAATACTCCAGATCTGAGCTTTTGTACATCCCTTTCGGACTTTGATTGTGGCATGCTTAGTGTATGGACATTTGATTTTGGAACTTTCAATTTACTGTCACATTTTCATGCATTCAGCCTTCCGATACTACTATTGTTCTTTCAGTATTCAAGAAGGACGTTGTTTTCACTTAATGTGTTCCAAACTATCTTCCATCAGAGAATATTATTCACGTACGTTCCGATAAACTTAATACTCATTTTATACATGGGTATTTTCCTGCACATCCTTTGTCGGACATATCAGTTGTCAGAGGGTGTTTTATTCGAGCCAGTATCTTACAAATGCACCAGGTAGACCGTGTTTAGCTGTGTGTTCTTCCACTTCCAAATGCACTGTCACATTGCTTCCAGCACGATAGAATCAGTGCCTTTCTCTGCCCAGGTGTTGTTAATGCTCCAGCAGATGCATTGCACCCATGCACTCCTGATTAAGGGGCTGGTGGCCATTTCCACATAACCTCTGGAGCTCTCCACCTGCCTCTCCTCCAGGAGAGGGCAAGGGCTTTCAGTCAGCACCCCTGCCATTCCAGCAGTTCGACAAGGAGGTCAAGACATGGGCAAACTACATACAATGCATGGAACAGCAACTCTTAGCCCATTTTTCATGGGTAATACCCAGCAACCCACTTGCTTTCTGGCATACAGGATCCCAGACATTTACCGCCTTTGGAAATAAATAAATCTGGTCATATGTATATGACAGGTTGAGGTCCAGTTTGTTAGTATTCTTTGACCCCCCGCCCCCCACGTGCATGTCGTGGCAGCACACCACATTTAGGCTGCCATAAACCTGATGGGCAGCCTTACTGCAAATGAAACATCTGCCTCCAGGGTTTATCTCATAACTGTCAGTTCCAGTATAGTAATCTGCAACGTCAGCAATCATGTGCAGCCTAATTTTTCAGTGACATGATTCTTGTATACACGTCAATGAAGGGCTACACACGGATCTTATTAAATAGAAGGAACCTTCCTCAGATATGTATATCCCCGTTATGTTAGCTTTTGAACAGTCTCTCTGACAATTTGGCTCCCTGCAGGACCCATCACAAGCGATCGCCACCCGACCAGTACGCCAGCCCCAGCCTCAGTCATGCTCTTCACACAGATCAGATCCACACAATGCAGGCAATGGTCCATCCTGCAGCCAAGATTTTGTTAGTCACCAGACACACCGTTGCCACTACTGTCGCGCTATGAGCACCTCTTGTGGTATATCTGGACATAGGGCTGAAGTGTGCCAAGCAGCACTCAAAATGAATGTTGAGTGTGCATGTATGGACTCCAGATATGTGTGGATGGATGCAAGTGCAGACCTGTTCCTGGACATATCCTACATCCAGTCGGAAGAATCTCTATCACTCACAGTAGCCATCAACAATGTGTCCAGCAAGCTGCAGGTAGAGAAGAGACCATCCACAACCATCACAGACTGGTAGTCTCATTATCATGTGGGGTACATTCCCCTTCAACCCTTTGACACTCCACTACATAGTTACAGCAATGGCATTATTAATACCAGAGGCCAGTTTACAGCCCAGGTCCACTACTGTCTGGCCACTCTAACAGCCAGGATTTTGATTGGCGACACTCCTGGAGCAATCAGTCTCTTGGGCCTGGATTTTTTCAGTGCTCTTGGCTTGTAAATCCATGACTCTGCCACCAGCATCAAGTAGCTGAGTGTCAACCTCTATGTAAAAGATCTCTTTTCCAAGTTTGGCTCAGTGTTTATGCAACCCTTCTCAGGAGTCAGACTTCAAGGCTATGTTCTCTTCTCCCATTAGCAACACCAAAGTCCTTCAAAGCCAGGAGTTCTCTTCCTGCTCAGATACAAATTTCGCTGTAGCTACAGTAGTTGTAGGATGAAGGTGTTCCTATCGCACTGCCAACAGCCAATGGGCCATCCCCCATCGTCAGTGCAGAAAAACCAAACGGTGTCTTTAGCATTTTTGGAGACTTCAAGACCACCATTAACGCTGTCTGACCTACAACGTATCCTATTCTCAAGGCACAGTACATAATTAAGCGCCTATGGGCAGCAAAGATTTTGGCAACGTTGAAGTCCATGCTGCGTATCTCCAGCTTCTGCTAACTGAGGAGTCCTGACGCTTCTTAGTCATCAATGCTGCTTTTGGACTGTGAGTGTAACAGACTTCCATCTGGCATTGGCACTGCTCTAGTGAGTTTTCAGTGCTACCTCAAGCACCTCACCCACAGGGTACCAGGCACAGCGAACTATTTAGACAACATTCTCATCACAGGCTAGGACACACAGGACTTGGCTAACAACATGCATGCTCTGTTTACAGTACTCCATCATGCCATCCTTAAATACAGCAAAGACATGCGCTGTTTTTTTTTAACCAAGCGGAATACGTGGGTCATGTTTTCAGTTTGTCATACATGTCGTAACTAACAGTACATTGAGACAGTACAAAAGCTCAAATCAGTGTTGGGGCAGCTCAGTTATTACTGTAAGTTTATTCTGCATGCAGCAGCCACTGCAGAATCATTATGTAACCTCTTACGCAAAAATATAAACTATTTTAGAGAGTCATAAATCCTTCTGGGACTTTAAACAGGCTGTCCATTGCCTCTGTCCTCCGTGGCATATGTCCCTGCCAAACCTCTAATCTTGGCAGCTTATGTATCAGACTATAGATTGAGACTGGTCCTTTCACATGTGACTGACAGGGTGTTCGCAGCAGTTGCATTTGTGTCTAAGACTCTCTACACTACACAGTTAACTATATTCATATAGAAAAAGACTTGCCAGACATAGTAGGCTCTAAACCTTTTCATAAGTATGTCTATGTCACCAGTTCACACTGTTCACGACCACAAGCCCTTACTTCCCCTTTTCAAGGAGTTAGCAAATATTCTGACCAAAACAGCAGACTGCCTTTAGTGGTGGGCTCTGTTTCCTTCAAGGTAGATGTAGCCAACCTTCTGCTGGATGCAAAGCTCATCATGCACCACAATACCGAGGGCCCAGTGCTCCACAAGTTCCTCCACTTCATGCAACGTGGTTGGCTGCTGGACCACAATCAACTGCGAAACTGGGAGGTCAAGACCTACTGATATCGCCACAAAGAGCTGTCTACCCTTAATGATGTGCTCCTGTTCCTATGGGAAATGGCTACACCAGGGTTATGATCCTGGTGTGTCTCAAGCAGCGTGGTTTGTCTCCCCTGCACTGGGACATTGTGCTCGCCAAGTTCCTGGCCTGCCAGTGTGTCTACTGGCAGGACAGGTGTGGAGATCAACCACCCAGTTACCACCAGCATACCTGTGTGAGCAAGCACGCTGCCCCTCCAGATAGTTTTTCCCTTGGCCAGACACTCCTTCTTACTGAACCGAGCTGCACCTGGATTTCACAGGTATATTCTGGGGGTACTCCTGGTTAATCGTCGTAAATTCTGGCACTGGTTTCTCTTATTTCTCAAGAATTCCTGTCTACTACATCTGAAGGGCAGGCCATTCAAATCCTGTCTTGTGTTTTTACAATTGAAGGGCTCCCAGAAACTAATGCCACTTCTAACAACCCTCAATTTGCTTTCATGGAATTCTTTGCTTTCTGTGAAGCAAACGGCATAGCATTGATACATACTGCGCTCTTCCACCCTGCTTCTGCTGGTCTATCCAAATGCTTCATCTATATCCTTAAATCTCAGCTGTCCAAGCACTGCTATCTACCCCATTATTACCTATACCTCATCTTGGCAGTCCAGCTGCAGCCATCTCTCTTTCAAAGATACAGTATGGGCCCTTGTCTTCACCAAAGGTCGCAATCATTGGTTTCCTGCAGTTGTTTCCAATCTGGGCTGGGCCATGGCCAAAGTGATCCTTCAGGATGGTACAGTTGGCCGTTAGCACATTACCCAATTGTGGCTCTGCTGTGATCCTCTTCCTGGTCCCAATAGTCTACCATCATCTTCTTTTGGAGAGATGGAAACCAGCAGAATGACCATCCAAAACAGCACTGACTGTGTCAGCTACAGCCAGGCGCCAGCTCCCTGGAGGGATCCTCAGCTGCTTTACATGCCACACAAGGAGCAACACTGATGGAGATGGACCTCAGGCCCTCAGCTGCCTTGGCCATCAGTGGAAACTCAGGCTCTTACAGTGATATGGAGATATACTACCACTTCTCCTCGCCTTTTAGGGGGGGGGGGTGAGGAATGCTGTGTCGAGACCTTGCACTTACTCAGCCAGCAACCAACAACACAGATTATCTATGTAGGCCGAGACCTTGCAGGGGATTGCTCTTCAGATGACAGAAAGTGATGGCTCTGCCCGGCCACCAGGTAAGCCAGTGCCACCTGTGGACCTTTTGTCCTGGGTGATCCACATGTCCAAAAGTAGTTCTTCTGCAGTATCCTGGTGCCCAGGCAGTTTTTTGTCTGATGCCTGGGCTACACATGAGCAGTTCGCTCCGAGCAAATTTCCTGGGCCAGGCACCAATTGATCTCCCTCTGGAGCTCCCTCTGGAGCTATGCACGTTGACCTCAACCTCTAGGAGCTGTCAGCTACGAACATAGACCATTCGTGGCCTCTACACCGAAGATACATGGCCTCTAATGATGCCATGATCAGCAAATGGACTTTGTAATATTTGTCTTGGTTTTTCATTGGGAATACGTCAGACTTAAGCCTTTCCTCATCCTCTCGGGCCATTTAACTTTTGCACGAACCTCCCAGACTACGATTATGGCACACTTTGTGTGTAGACATTGGATTTAGGAACTTTCAATTTACTCTCACGTTTTCAGGCCTTGAGCCTTCCGATATTGTTATTTCAATATTCAAGAAGTATTTTGTTTTCAGATATTGTGTTCAAAACCAAATTATGCTTGAAAAGATCCTTTATGTTTTATTTACAATAAATTTCATACTCATTTTATACCTGGGTATTTTTCCTCGCTAACTTCGGCGGATGTAGGCAGTATCATCCAGGCGTCTGCCTGAAGTAATTTAGAGAAACCACGCTAAACCTACATCTGGAAAGCCAAATGAAGGCTGCAGACTCTACCCTTTCGAAAAAAAGGTATTTCTGTTTATACAGCGTGGTTATAAACAGTTTTAAAAGTTGGTAAGGGTGTTGCTGGTTAGTTTGCACTGAGAAATAATTTTTAAGAAAAAAAAATCAAATGTCTCTGAGCACTATAGGACTTAACATCTGAGGTCATCAATCCCCTAGTACTTAGAACTACTTAAACCTAACTAACCTAACTAATCATGCCCGAGACGGGATTCGAACCTGCGACCGTAGCGGTCGTGTGGTTCCAGACTGAAGCGCCTAGAACCGCTCGGCCACACCGGCCGGCGAAACAAAAAATGGATACGTTGCGTGGTTTCCAAATTAACTAGCATTGAAATTAGCCAATCAGGCCGTCGCGAGCGCAAATTCAAGCGGCGTGTCAGATAAAATTAGTGCCAGTTCTTCTCATAGCGTAGATGACAGCAAACGATGCTGCTCAGCATTTGGCTTGGGTTCGATCCTAATAACGTCCCATGTGAAATTTTTGTATCGCTCTCTTATTTGATTTTCGAGAATCCAAACGAAGAACATGTTTGGTGAGGTCGTCTCTGCCGAGCCGTGTGGATTTGGGCGTGCAACAGCCTGATTTGTGAACTTCAGTGCTAATGAGCTCGGAAACTGCGCGAGGTATCGAATTTTTTCATAGTAATTACTTCTCAGCACGACCTACCCTGCAGTGCCCTTACAAACTTTTTCAAGCTGTTTCTGACGATCCTATATATTTAAACAGTAGGTAGGGTTACATAGCCGCGGGGAGTGGCGGCGCGGTTTGAGGCGCCATGTCACGGAGCGTGCAGACCCTCCCACCGGAGGTTCGAGTCCTCCCTCGGGCATGAGTGTGTGTGTTGTTCTTAGCATAAGTTAGGTTAAGTTAGTTTAAGTAGCGTGTAAGTCTAGGGACCGATGACCTCAGCAATTTGGTCCCTTAGAAACTCACACACATTTGAACACTTTTTTAGGGTTACATACCGTAGCATAACTATGACATGCATCGGCCACTTTAATGGATTCACCTCACCTGCAGGAAACAGAAAAATGGGTTAGACAAAAATGTACTGCCACATTCTTCTTCCACTAACATTACTACCACTAACACTTGATGCGCCGAACTGTTCGACATCTTCACACTTTGGGAATTCATACTGAAATGAGAACGCGCTTTTTTCCAACCACTGTTAAAATACGACTATAACATGCAACCTTAAAACACAAAAGATAAATATATAACTTCTTTGATTTAAGGTATACAAAGAAAAACCATGCACAGAGCTCCATAGTCAGTTCACCGCTATCACTGACATAAGTACTGTCTGGAACAATGAATAAGGATATGATGCAAGACGCTAAATGCGATAAGAATAACGCAATATTATTAATTATTACTTTGACCGCAAGTGACGAATGCATACTACAAATTCTCAGCACCGAACCATCTTTCAACAGTTTGATGTTGGGCACTAAGTCGCTGTCAGCCTAGAATGGCGACGGCAGGACATTCATGTTTTCAGAGCATCATCTCAGTCCATCCACTCTAAATATCGTGAAAGAAATACTACCATCGCACGCCTGCAGCGAGTAGCAGCGCGGATGGACCCGAGCGGAGCTGCCCTCCCCTCACAGGCGCCGAGCGCACTGCAGGCCCGCCCACATGTTGCCAAGGTTGTTTCAAGTACGCTGTAGAATTTTCGCTGGGAGGCCTTACACATCATTCACACAGTGCCGGCATCTAGCATATGCTCTTTCCGTATATTTGGAGTCTTGAAGAAAGACATTCGCGGCTGTCGATTTGCTTTCGTATGAAGAGGTGCACCCATGGGTACAATCATGGTTCCGTAGCCAACCGCAAACATTTTTCCATGAAGGCACTGACCGTCTTGGTTGATAGTGGGACAAACAAAGTAACAGTTATGGCAGTTGCTTTTGAAATAATAAACTCTATTTTTTAGCATCTGCCTCTTTTTCATTTTACTGCCCGTTATATAGAGGGTAATTCAAAAGTCATGCCCAATAGAACATATAGGGTGTACCAGAACCCCACTAACAAACTTTCAGGTGTGATAACGTCTACCAAAACAACAAAAATCTAGTAAACGTGAGCTCTAAAATGCATACCGTAAGAGCAACGAGCACTTCCTCATCTTCGAAACTGTAAAATAAATGTCTTCTACAGCAAACTCTTCGTTTTGCATATTTTGAGACATAGTAATATGGGGCAAAACAAATGTCCATCAAGCACGTCCTCTAAATTGCATACCTTACGAGCTATGAGCACTTCTTAATAGGTGTACAGAGTGTGTCACGGATAACGTGGTGTGAATTTGCTGTGTTGGCCCATCTCTTTTCAGTGCAGCATCGTCCCCAGATTTGATCGTGGTCCTTTGGTTTGGAGCCGAGTGGAGGGTCTCAACCAAAGGCTTCGTCGATTCTGTAACGATCTTGGCTGGAGACTTAGAGACCTGCGTTATCGTGTGGGGATTTGTATGACTCTCGTTAATAAGTCAGGGGTGCACTACACAAAGGAGGCAGCTACTGAGGTAGTAGAGTACTTGTGGAGTGCATATGAGGGTTTTTTAGGCTAAGCAGTTGTTCGAGGTGCTCTGATGAACACTCGGCAGTTGATATGCATCAAGTCAAACAACCTTCAGAATAAAGACACTTTGACTATCACAATTTTATCAGTAAACAGTCGAAGTATTCGTAATAAAGTTTCCGAATTTACTGCCCTCCAGAAAATGATGATGATGTTTGGATTGCGGGGCGCTCAACTGCGCGATTATCAGCGCCCGTACAAATTCCCAGCCTTTTCTCCGTCCAATATTCCACTTGCATGAACGATGATGAAATGATGAGGAAAACACAAACACCCAGTCATCTTGAGGCAGGTGACCCCTCCAGAAAAGTTCTTGCACTCAAATTATCCTTGGGACCAAGAGCTGTCTGAAACCCGAAGTGGAAAGCTCTGAAATATTTAGCAAGTCATTGAACTATATCGGAAAGACAGATTAGATACTATAGGATGGGGAGTGTTCATTACAGCTGACAAAAATTTTGTCTCTATTGAGGTTTAAGTTGAGTGTGACAATGAAGTCATCTGGTCACATGTAACAAGTGTACAGGTGTAGTAGAAACCAAGTTAATTGTTGGATATTTTTACCGACCAACCAAATCTGCTGTGACAGTTGTAGAATCATTCACAGAAATCTTATGGTAAATAGCGCGTAAATACTCAGATTGTGTAATACTGGTTGAAGGTGACTTTAACCTACCAAGCATAGACTGGAGCGTCTGTGGATTCATTGCGGGGAGGGGGGGGGAGTGGGAGAGTGGGGGGGGGGGGCAGGTACAGACAGACTGTCATGTGAAATACTTTTGAACACGTTTTCTGCTACTCTTCTCTGAAGGTGATAATTATCACTATGTTTGGATCAAAGACATGTCCCGACTTTTTTCTGCCCAGATGAGTAAGCATAATGGTAAATGGCATATTTGCTTAAGGTACCTCAATGCCTTTTTCTCAGACAAGTTATTAGCAGAGCATCTAGTAGACTGGGCCTCCAATGACCCGGTTCGTGTTATTACGCCTACTGAGGAAGGAAATTTCATAAAGTTTAAAAATGCTCACCACCAGGGGCGATGCCCATTTGCAGTGTAGCCGACTTTGAATGCCTCCTCACTCCTGTGACCCGCTTTGAAGGTGACCGCACGACCTCACACACCACCTTCACAGAAAAACGCGTACCATATGCGGAGAAGTACCAAACTGTATCATCCTGTGATATGAGTCTTAACCGCTATAAAGCTTATGTTGGGGATAATCCTGCGGTTTGGCTACTCACTGACCTCGTAAAACTTTCATGGACGGTTGATAAGCTTTACAGCGACAACGCCTCCATGACTACATCGAAGGAGAATTAAGATTTGTACAATAACGCAGTTGACTGTCGTATTTGACGTCTGCCGTTAGACAGAAAAGTGGAAACTCTTTGTAGGGACCACTGTCATCTTACGGGGAAGTTCCATGGCACAGCTTACAATACGTGCAATTTTAAGTACTAGCTACCAAGGGACATACTAAATTTAAGTGGGTATGACACTCTCTTTCTGATTGAGCACTTGGCTGATTTCGGTTGAAAGAAAAATCAGGTCGGTGTTCTACCTGAGAGCGTCGAGAAATACATTTCATTCCCCAAACGAATGACACCAAGAAATACGCTCCGTTTCCTTGATAAGCTACGTTTTATACAGGTGCCACTCCAGAAACTCGTTGAAGCTCTACCTCAGGGGGATATGCATATCACTCGAGCTACATTTCCTGACGAGGAAAAGTTTCAACTTGTGACTAGGAAGGAGATTTTCCCATATGACTATGTGGATAGTAAGGCAAAACTCAACGAAACCAGGCTACCTGGCATAGCTGCGTTCTCCAGCAACCTTACATGCGATGCCATAACGGATGCAGAGTATGAGCATGCTGTGA